>NW_015172024.1:381254-401189 GCF_001447785.1 Gekko japonicus | reverse complement strand
CACCTTCAGGTGTGTGCACCACCCCCCTCCGATAGTTTAGTTCTTTCCCATTACTAGTGACCTTTTGTTTAATGGATACTTCCCTTAATTTTCTGCCTCTAGGAGCTTGTCCTTTGCCTCTTTTCCTGGTGCGTAGAAGGGCCTGCTTCCTCATCATCTGTTACTGCCGGTTCTTCCATCCCTATTTGCTCTTCCAGGTTCCTTGTTTCAAGCTCCAACTTCTCCAGTAGTTTTGCCGCTTCTTGTGGATCTCTTGCAGTTAGTCTTTTTCCCTCTTGAAAGATAATTATAGAGGCTGGGTATGCCCAGCTAAATTGTATTTTATTGTCATAAAGCTGCTGAGCATATGGCTTCATTAATCTCTTTTGATTCAGTGTGTCTTGGCAAAAATCTTGCCGAACATATGCCTTTTTCCCTTTATAATTTAGTCCCTTAATTTTTTTAAGGTTGAAAATATCTGTTGTTGTTTCTTTTCTCTTGCAAATTTTACAATAACCGGGCGTGGTTCCCCCCCCTTTCTTTTCGTTTGCAGCCTGTGTGCCCTTTCTATTTGATCTTCTTCCAGTTCTATCCCTTGTTCCGATATCCATTCCACCATACATTGTTCCAAATTCTTTTGCCCTACATCTTCTGAGATCCCATGTATTATCATATTTGCACGTCTTCTTCTATCTGACAATTCCGCAGCCTGTTTCTTTAATTGGGTGATTTGTTCCTTATTGACTCGGGCCATGTTTTTTGCCTGCATGGCTATTTCCTTCACTCCTTTGATCTCTTCCTTGATTTGTTTAAGCTCATTTTTCACTTCACCAATCTCTTTTGTTATTTTTTCCTGTGAGGCTAACATTAAAGCTTGAAACTGGGCAATTTGTTCTGACAATGCTTTCACTGCCGTAGCCATGTTGATTAATTAGCTGGCTGCAGCCTCTCTCTATTTAAAGGTTGATAACTTTCTTCTTACCCTGCTAAGCCACAAGTTCTTCGGCACTCCTTATTCACTGTCACTTTAGAGACCTCTGAGGCTTTTCTCTGGCAGTTTAAGTGAGATTTATCTCCTTCTTTTATGTCATAAATCCTTCATCGGTTCGGAGCAGGGGAGCAACGGCGTCTGTTCTTCAGAGCATGCGCACACCGACCTCCCCTGGACCCGGCTCCTGACCAGCAGATCATGCTCCTCGAGGACCTGCCCGACTGCCCCATCTGCCACACTGTGCAGGACCAGATCCTCTCTCGTGTTTTGGATTGGGTGGGGAGGGGATGGCCTGCCTGTTGGGTGGGCGCAGAATTCACCACATTCTCCTCCTGCCGGGATGAACTGTTGGCCCACAAGGGTTGTCTGCTGTGGGGAAGCCAGGTTGTCATGCCTGCCCCGCTACACCAGTGAGTCCTAACAGCCTTACACGACACGCATCCAGGGATCATGCAAATGAAAGTGCTGGCCTGCAGCTACATTTTGTGGCCAGGTATGGACAGTGAGATAGAGGACTGTGTCAAACACTGCCAGACATGCCAGGAGTCCTGACCAGAGCCACCCCGGGCCCCAGTGCGGCAGTGGGAAACCTCCCACAATCCATGTGCCTGGCTGCACCGCGACTTTGTGGGCCCCTTCCAGGGTCAGATCTTTGGTCTTTACTTTAATAGTTGAATCTCCAGGTGGGTGGCACCTTGCCAAACTGTAATCCCACCTACTTACAAGTCCATCCCATGACCTCCCTCATTGGTGCATGTAGAAAGGGGCAGGTATTCTATGGGTTGGGCAATATTTGAAACTCTACACTCTATCTCATGGAACACCATCTGGCCAGGTGTGAAGTCTCGGCTTCCTGTGCCTTCCTTGATGTGGAGATGGATCTTGGCTTTACCAGGCAGACAAGACACCATCAACAGGAAACGGCAATTCAGATGCAGATCAGGTCCATGTTCAGCGTGACATCTAGTCTCCTCAGCAATGGGGGAATTTCTTCTTCTTGGTTGTTGCCTCTTCTTCCCATAAGGCTTTGAGCTGAATGTGTGCAAACTACATTAACATGAAATGCAGGCAAGTGTTCCCTATGTGAAATCTCTCACAGTAGGTGATGCAAACAGCTTCCTCTAGGCCTATGGTATACAGGTGTGTGCACAGTCCATGTGTTGCATGTGTAAGCAGATATAAAACTATAAATTAGTCCATTTCTCAACACTATTTGTTACAAAAACAAGAAGTATATGCAGTGACACTTCTTGTCTTCACAGAACATTGTAGACCATGATACAATGCCACTGTCTGCCATGTTATTAATGCCATTCTAATTAGGCCAATCAGTTTTAATTAGCATCCTGTCATTTAACAATGTAATAAAATACTTCTCCTAAGAAAATTGATTCTGCTCTGATGCTAATTATTGTCCTAGGCTCCTTTCCTTTATAAATGGGAATTGATTGCTTTCCTCCAACCCATCTTCTGTGCTTGACAATAAGTCTCACATAAGTCCCTTCTTTCTCTTTTCTTCTGTATTTTGTCCCTTTGTCTCTCTCAATTAATTCTTCCTGCAGCCCAGTCTCTGGTGTAACCTGAAAAGAACAGGGCTTTATCACTTGTCAGAGAGAGCCTTCCTCAGTTAAATTTTTCCTCTCAGGAATTTACCAGATCAGAGGCCCATAATCCTAAAGACTGCCTCAGAACTAAAGCTGACAGGGTTAGGCCCAGGTCAGCCTACTCGTAAATCAAAGGATGAGATGGAATGCAGGCTCTGGCTGGAATCATAGATTTATAGAGACAGTAACATTAACATTACAAAAGGAGTGTTTTATCAGCCTTCACATGGGATTTGTTTACTGCTAAAATCCACGAGAATGACACTATAATGTTAAATAAATGCAATAACAATGAGTAGCACTCATTTGGGCTAATTAATAGATTTTTAGTGTGTGCGTGATGGGGTGATTGGCTAAAAGAAGCAAGAGCTGCCACTATAAGTGCCTGTTATCGGAAGAAGTGTGCTTGCACACGAAAGCTTATACCTTGAATTAATTTTTTTTGGTCTTAAAGCTGTCACTGGACTCAAACTTTGTTCTGCTTCTTCAGACCAACACGATTACACACCTGAATATAACTGTCTTTGTTTACCTAGGACAGGCATGATTTTCAGTCTCATCAGAAGTAAATTACTTTTTCTTTAGGAAAGTCTATGAAAAAAGGTTTTCCATCAGTATATGCTGTAAACTGTGTGAACATGGGGGATTTTGTGCACATATCCATAGATCTGTTGCCTTGATTTCCCTTTTAATCTTTGCTGTTGACATTGAAACCATTTTATGAGCAGCAAATAACCCATCATGGTCATTTGGGAGGTTATGTTATTCCAACTTTCTTCTCTTTCAGGTATCACCCTATCCAGCAATTGACCATCCTTTCAGGGTGGGTGATGAAATGTCAATAGAAAACTTTGATCTCAAGCTGAGCCAATATAGATCAGGCACCTTTTCTTACATCACATCTGAGTCCTCCTCACATGGAGAGCACACACCAGATGCTCCACTGAACAGAAATCCTTCTATTAAATTACAACTATATCTTTTCCAGCTCCCGAGACCCCAGGCATGACCAGGACCCCTGGAGTTTTCCTTTTTTGGAGATTCTTGGCCATTTAGAGCTGGATCCAGCCAGCTTTATCACTCAGCTATTTTACAGTCCCCAACACATATGTTTTTGTACATGCAAGTCCCATGATCTCCAGCAGAGCCTTTTTGATGATAAGAAGAAATGCCATAATCTCCTTTTTCGCAGAAAATTGTTTGGATCCAACCTACATGCAAAGTATGCATTTACTGTCCACTAGATTCCTTTCTACATCTCATGTCCTATCGAAAGAGAACAGATCTAGACCCTTCTCTGCTAAGGAGCTATTTTATGGCCAAATCTCTTGTGGGTTTCCAGAGACTAGAAAAGACTTTCCTTTTTACAAAGGTGTTTTGGATATTTAAAGTTGTTAGACCATGTTCTATGTTGGTTTTAATGTGCTCATTTCTTAATTAGCATTTGTATAAATTTCTAAGCCATTGCATATGTTGTATGTAGATCTGAGAGTTTTAAGCTGACCATGTGTGTTAAAATAAAACAAATATCAAATAAAGTTAATAAATTGAAGGAAATTAAAATTTCCTCATCTAGGTTAGAAATACTAAATGAAATATATTACTTGTATAATTGATTTATATCAGCTCCTGGCGGGAGCTGATCCATGGGGTCGCGAAGAGTCGGACTCGACTGTGCGACTGAACAACAATATAATTGATTTTGAAAAATCAATGTTTTTAAATAAAAAGTTGGATTCATTTATTATACTACATTAGTTCAATTTTATTATCAGGTAAGTTTTTCGTGAAGACCACTGTATTACCAATTATGGGAACAGTGTTATTATCTACAAGTTGTCCAGCAGTTAATAGAACGAAACTGGAAGTGAAATGGAAAGCAGCTCAAAGAGAAATGTAATTATCACCTTATAGATTTTGTCTATCATTGCTGAATGTATACCGGAGTAGCTGTATCACATATGGACTTCATTTGTTATGTGAGATCTTGAATTATATTCTGCATTCCCACAATAATTTCCCTCCAAAACAAAACTGTTGCTGTTGGGACTGTTGAACATGAACCATGTCATCAACTATGACTTCAATGGAATTAGAAGGGTGTAACTCTGTTGGATGGGCACAACTCTATCAGTACAAGAACCATCCTTTCTTTAGAGGGTCAATATAATGTATGCCATTCATACCACATTTGCTTAACATACATGGTGACGTCTACACAAATTCTAGGAACAATTACAATATCCTGGCTAAAATGGACTCATGCTGGACCACTTCTGTGCAGCTGCCTGATAATTAGGCAGAGGTCGGCTCCTGTTTTGTTTTAGATGCTGAAAAGCAATCAATACAACAAGTCAATGACTCTGTGCTCTGGAGATCAGGTTTAATGGCTAGATTATCAATAGCATCCTACAAGAAAGTGGATAGTGATTGTGTATGTGTGTGAGAGTCTCTCTAGTTTATTACTAGGCATGCAGGCACCTGCATCTCAGGTTTTATTTTGAATCTCAGTCTCCACCTTGGGGAAGTGGGGTAATAACTTACCATGGGGCCCCGTTTGTGGTCCTGCACTGGGGGGGCATAGTCAGTGGGTGACTGCAGTCAGCCATTATGTGCTGGTCAAGAAGAAGGATGAGCTGTAGAGGTGGTCAAAGGGGCGGGTGGCTGCAGTGGTGGGAAAATCTGGCCCTCCCCTTCCCTTGTAGGCCAATGGCCAGTCTAGATTAGGACCCATAGGAGCAGGAAGGGGATGGACCACTGGGGACACATAAGTGCCCAGGACTGCTTGCCCTGGCCCACCCTCCCTCCTTTATCTTAGAGCTTTTAGAATATGTTGTACATTTACTCTGGGTATGGGGTGCTCAGGAGTAGTAGAAGAAAGCTATTCATTTGATTTTCTATGTATTCTTTGTCACAACCTTTTGGTGGTATCAGCATGGGGCAAGGTCTATTTTGGGGTAATTGGCCTGCATGCCATTTCTGGAAGATGATCCCTGTAAGGGATCTTGGGGTGAGTTTGCAAGGGGAATGCCCAGCTTGGGGGCTGTCCATGGCTCACCCTCACCCTCAGGTGGTAGGGGAGACCACCTTGTGGCACCCACTCTGAAAGAATCCCAAACCTGCCATTCCGTGGTCTTTCCACCCCAGCTAGCTGGCTGGAGAGCACCAGAGCGCATTGGCTAGCAGAATGGGTCAGTCGATACTGAATCTGATGGACCCATGCTGTCCCAATGCTACTTACAGCTGTAATCAATAAAATGTGTGGCCATATTTATTCCACAGTTATTAGCATGCAAATAGCTTGCCACTTTTTAACTGGCATATTATTTTTTTATTAGTATATTACGTTATTTTGGCACACAGAAAGCATATAATGTAAAAATTGGGGGAAAGAAACATACAAACACCAATAGCAAAACTGGATGGAACAAAAACAGGCACAAAGACAACAGAGAAAAAGAAACAGCACTGTATATTCCCTTCTAAGGATGCTCAAACACCTGGTGATCCTGCCAGCCTATCACAAGCAGGCTTCTGGCTTCTTAATAGGCTCTTGGCTCCCCACAATGAACCTGTTCATTGGGCCATTCTTCTGGCATAGCACAGTGCAGCACAGGGTGCTGTGCTAAAAACGAGAACAGGGTCGGGGCCCCGTGTCTCCGTTCTACCTCAAATACCTACTACTACAATAAGAGAGCCAGTTTGGTGTAGTGGTTAAGTGTGCGGACTCTAATCTGGGAGAACCGGGTTTGATTCCCCACTCCTCCGCTTGCACCTGCTGATGTGACATTGGGTCGGTCACAAGCTCTGGCACAGTTGTCCTTGAAAAAGAGCAGTTTGTGTCAGAGTTCTCTCAGCCCCACCCACTTCACAGGGTGTCTGTTGTGGGGAGGGGAAGGGAAAGGAGTTTGTAAGCCGCTCTGAGACTCCAAGTGAAGGGCGGGGTATAAATCCAATCTCTTCTTCTTCTTCTTCTAAGTGGTCCGGGAGGCCGTAAGGAGCCAGACAAATGACATCCTTATTTCCTACTGCACACAGACAAGTTCTAGCATCCACCCATGAAGCAGGGTATGCAGTAAAAATGGCCTAAGAAGTCATCAAAGTGCTGGAAAAATGGACAAGCAGGTTATTAATGGATAACATTTGAATAATACAAAATTGCTTTTTGTACAATATCCATTAGGGAAATGGCATTATGTGCCCATTTAGCTGATTCTGTAGACATTTGACTTCAATGTCAGGGAGTCTACGCAGAGCGGATGTATCTTATTCAGGACACGTGTGTTGTATCTGAGCTTTGCTTTCACTTAAATCTCATTTGGATCTGTGGTTTGTTTTGTGGTTTTATTTATAATCCAAAAGGATTAAAAGAGGTGAAGAAAATACTTGTCATTTGAAAGGTTTCTTCCGCTGGGCAGTTAATTCTGTCTCTTCCTATTATCTGATGTGGCAGATTCCTTGACAACAAAGATTTGTCTTTAGAAGTGCTGACAAGAACATGTTGTGACGTGTAGTGCAAGTGTAGAGCTGGAGTTTCATAGAATGCAAACCTAATTGGAAAAGCACAGTCAGCTAACAAAGAGAAAGAAAGAAAATCAGGGAAGGAAGGATACCTTGGAGACACTGGACTTCTAGACCAGGGTACTCCCCTCCATAAGATGTTCAGCTTAAAAAAATACCCTTTGGGGGATTTAAATCCTTGAAGTACATGGAAAATATTATTTTATCTGATGCTATCTCCTGCCCTTGCACACAACCCCAGCCCCAAGGCTTCAGATGAATTCTATGATTTTGCTCTGCAACTTGGACCCCAGATGCCTTTTCAGGTTTGAGGCACTTTCTAGCAGCATCTGCCAGGTACTAAGTCAGAAATAGTTATGGTGATATGTTCTGGTGATATGTTCAGGGAGGCTGGAATGGTCCTCTTAACTTCAGCGTAGTTGAGGGCATCCATAGGTGACAGCTATCTATGGGCTGACAGCACTGCCAGTCAAATAAAAAGCAAGCATAGACATCCATTGATTCTTAAAGCATTTGGCAGCTGCAACCCACTGCTCAAAATGGTTAGCACCTTCAAGACCCAGGTTTGCGAAGTATGAACAAGTCTCTCTGGGATTCTTATTTCCACACTGATCTACAACAATCAACATAGCAAGGTTTGACTCCGGATCAGTTGATCTAATAACTGAGTCTGCCCTGTATTCTGTTCTTTAATCTATTCCAGAATAAAGAGCTTCTGCTGTTCCAGAAACCAGGAAAGAAGCTAGTCTCTATCCATGATGCTCTCTCTCTCTCACTCTCTCTCTCACACACACACACACGCATGCAGAGATTTTCTCTGTTGGAGAAAGACAACATGTTAATAGTTTGATAAATGTTAATACTGATGTACAGCAAGTTTAGTCCATTTGAACTCTAGAAGGACCTGTTATTTATACTTTTTACAGTCCAGAGATTGTTGTTTCCCCCTGCTTCTTGTTTTGCTGCCTCTCTGCTTGTAAATTAGATATAGCCTGAAGGGCTCTCTGATACTGGAAGGCATACAGTTAGTTAATAATTCTTACAATCCTGTTGCAGTAAACTTTATTGAATACAACTCTGCATGTGTGGGCCTAATTTATTTCCCTTGTTCTGCTAATACCATCTATTTCAGGGTGTGGGACATGGATTCGGTTGACTAAACACTAGGTAAAATTCTGCTCTCAGGAAGTCCTTGGGATGGACCTTCCTTTTAAAAAATATTTATAAAAAATTAAAAAGAAATTACCAAGTCCATACAGAAAGGTCTGTCAAACAATAGAAAACATACATCCAAAGCCATCTATCAAATAGGTCCAAGAGTACAAGATCAAATTTCTTAAATCCTTAACCAGTTAAATTGTTGATCATCTATGGAAAGGACTCCTTTATTGGAAAGGAGAGTTGGAACTGGTGACCATAGCTTCAAATGATCTACCTGTGTCATGATACCAGGAGCTCCAAAAAAGAATGGATTGTCCATTATTCTACTCATTAAAAATTGATCCCATAATTCAGCATACCATAAATTTAAAGAAGGGAGGTCAGTTGATTTCAGGCACTAGCTATAGTTAATCTAGCAGCTGCTAATAAATTAGATATCAATACTTTGGCTGTGCATTGGATACATACATCCACCCTATGATCAAGTAGCAAAAAGTTGGGAGAGTAAGGAAGTTCTATAGACATTATGTCACAGGTTTGGGAATGAATTTGTTTCCAAATTTTTTGCGTAATTAGACATTCCCACCATAAGTGATATGCTGTTCCTATATTGCCACATTTCTTCTAATAGTAAGGATCATAAGTCTTTGATATTAAATGTAATTTATGTTGGGTAATATACCAGTGTGACATCAACTTAAAGAACTGCACTCAGATATTAGCTATAGGGGTGGTATTCACTGGCGAAGCCCATATCTGCTTCCATTCTGCCTCATTAAGAGCTCGAGGAAGTAGGGAATTCCATTTAAGTTGATAAGTTAACAAGGCTTTACTTAAATTCAAGATTAAGAATTTATAGATAAAAGAAATCAAGCCCCTAAAATTGGGGGGATCCTCCCTTGTTAAGGTTTCAAAAGAAGTTTGAGGCCTCTTAAAATTATTTTTAGACCTCAAATCATTTATACAGGAGTACAATTGATAATGTTAGCCAATAAATCCTCTAACCACTTAGCTGTTCCGCTGTTTCCTTCTTAATGATACCATCTGAACAAAGCCAGAAGGCGAGGCTAAACTTAACTTTCTCTCTCCAGCTATGAAAATCATCTATTAAAAAACCTGGACCGAACCACTCCTGGTGGGTAAGTGTAGAGACCGATGAGATTGGAGGAGCTAACTGATTTCTATGTCTATCCCAGACATGAAGCATATTCCATAAGTTTGGACTTTTCTTTGTTTCTGGAGGAATCCCGGTTGTGCCCACATAGTCTCTGACAACAAGAGAGGGAATGCATATTGGGATTCTACATCTGACCAGCCAGTATGAGATGGTTTATAATAAGCCCAGACCAAAGAAGAAATTATTGTGGCCTTATAATATGTTTTAATATCTGGGTCTCCCTAGGGGGAGATTTCCAGAGAACAGCAAGGAGAGATAAGGAGGCTTTCCTGAATGAATAATGCAAAGTAATGGAGGAAAACAATAGAACGGGAATGACTAGAGATTTCTTCAAGAAAATTGGAGAAATCAAGGGAATGTTCCGTGCAAAGCTGGCCATGGTAAAGGACAAAAACAGTAGGGACCTAACAGAAGCACAAGAGATTAGGAAAAGATGGCGAGAATACACAGAACTATACAAGAAGGACCTCAATGTCCTTGACGACCACAATGGTGTAATCACTGACCACGAGCCAGACATCCTGGAATGCAAAGTCAAATGGGCCTTAGAAAGTATTACTAACAACAAAGCTAATGGAGGTGATGGGATCCCACCTGAGCTATTCAGAGTCTTAAAAGATGATGCTGTTAAAATGCTGCACTCCATATGCCAGAAAATTTGGAAAACACAACAGTGGCCAAAGGATTGAAAAAGATCAGTTTACATTCCAATCCGAAAGAAAGGCAATGCCAAGGAATGTTCAAACTATCACACAATTGCACTCATTTCACACTCTAGCAAGGTCATGCTCAATATCCACAGTTGTAATAGGGGAGTCCAGAGCCAAACTCTCTTCATTAGATAGTGTAGGGAGATTAGGTAGAGTCTTCCTATAGAGATGATTGTTTACATAGAGTAGGGATTATATAGTCCCACTGTGAACTGAGTCCACTCTCCACAGAGATTCCATTTTGTGTTTGGATGGTTTGTTGTTATACTAATAATAATGCTGTTAGAATGGATCTGGAGCTGCTAACCTTTCTTATTTTAATTGACACTCAGCATGGTAAAAAAGAGCTTTTAACAGGGAA
Organism: Gekko japonicus; assembly: GCF_001447785.1. NCBI lineage: Eukaryota > Metazoa > Chordata > Lepidosauria > Squamata > Gekkonidae > Gekko > Gekko japonicus. Next base: position 390,685 of record NW_015172024.1, on the reverse strand, counting down.
CTTAGAAGGCCACTGAATTCCTAGGCTTCCTGAACCTCCAGTGGCTTAACCATATTCAGGAATATCATGTCCTTCAAGGAAGAATGGAATTGCCATTTTTATCTTTGGGAATAAGACAAAACTACAGTTGTTATGATCCCTGGTGGGAAATTATGTCCTCGATAACGCTCAGGAGTCTCCAGCTAATGACAAGGCAAGCATTTCCATCTCTGACACCACTTATGCAATTCACCTTCTCATGAGAAAATGTACTTGAAAGGGGAGGATCCCCTGTACATTTTCATCAGAAACACTTGGAAAGAATGGAGGATTTTTCTCTCCTGAGAATGTTATAACATTCACAAAAAGTGAATATATTCTAAGGAAAGTTTGGACTGTAGAGGGAACCTTCTCATCACTAATGGCTAATTGTTAGTTTCCTGCATTTACTTTTTTAAACTAAAAGAAATTAGGTGGTTGAGTGTCCATCCTAAATATGTCTTCCAGACATATGTACTGCTAGAGGGAAACAGGTCTCTTGATGTTAAGATGATATGGGTTCTGTTGCATATATGAATTCTAAGAAGGTTCAAAAGAAGGCATTTTTGGGGTTTCTCAGGTGGGAAAAACTGGTATAAGCATGACAGTGGATTTTTACTTTTCGAAAACATATGCACCATTAATAAACTATACAGCCTTGTCACTCAATGCTACCAACTAGATTTTTAAAAATTGAATGAAGCAAATGGAGATTTTTTTCTGATACAAAAGAATGTTTTTGAAAAAAGAAGAAAGCCCAAGCTGATTATGATGGACAGGAGGCTGTCCTGTCCTTGAAGGGAAAAACAGCCACTCAGCTGAGCCTGTGGTGCTGCTGCTCCAGCATCCAGTCACCTTTGAGAAGGAGAATGGGATGTTGGAGGGAAGCACAGGAGGAGTGAGTTCATTTCTGCCTTGGGAAGACAGCAGTGGTAGCTCAGCTCTGGCTCAGCAAAAGAGCAGACAAAGTGAAGGGTAGCTGTACCTAGTAGTGTGGCAGAGTGATTTAGCTCTACCTCTGGGAGAGAATAGAGTACCTGATTGTTAGTCCTGTCTCTGGTGATGAGCAGACCTTGTACCATTTAGTCTGACTCTTGGGAAAGGGCGGGCTGGTGTGGGTGGGTTCCTCTGTGTGAGAGAGACAATCCAGCCTAGTCAGTAAAAACCTGTTTGTTCCTGAAAGCACTAAAGAAAATTCAAACTACTCTCTGAAGGCACAACCAGCTTGAATTTATATGCCTCAGCTGGGTTTCTCCTCCGATTGACTGAAGACTAGGCTAGCCATCCCCCCGATGGGGGTGGAGGTTCCCATGATTTCCAGCCCTCTGATCCGTGTGTCGGCCAGTTGCTGGCAGGGGAAGCCCTGTCCCCAAAGAACTCCCCAGCATCCGGCATGCCTGGCATGATGATGTCACCCGAGGTGATGTCATCACAGCAGGCACATTGCCAGGGGGACGCTCTAGCATTAGGCCAAAAACTCTATGGTATTTTTTGACTGAATGTTAGAGTGTCCCCCGGTGATGTGCCTAGTGTGATGATGTCACTTCCAGGTGACATCATCGTGATAAGCGTGTCATGCCTGCCCCGATCCGGCACCTGGGAGCTCTGAAATGGAGGACTCCATGCCTTTAACATAATCAGAGGCATGAGAGTCCTTGCCAAACCTAAGTGCCGGAGAGGATGAATACCAACTCCAGGACAGCTTACACCTGAAGCCCATCAGGCAGTGCCTGGCCCCAGCAGTACGCCACCCAATTCTCTGCCACCTGTCGACCGGCTGAGGAATCAGAGACGCCGGGACTTGGCAACCAAACGCAAGGAGGCACGCTTGCGCAGTCGGAGAACAATGAGCCCGGAGTGCTAGCAGAATCAAGGACTTTGCAAGGCAGTGCTAATGAGTTAACGACCCAGCATGCTATGTGCTGGCAAACTAGTTCTTCAGACCAGAAGCTCTGCACCTCTGATGCTGTTCCTGAGATCCCGTACTGACTGACTTCCTGGTTCCTGAATCCAGTCCGCATTTTGATGACTCTCTGGCTCTTGATTCTCGGCTCTGCACCCTGACATTCGACACTTGCTTCTCTGGACTCTGACCCTTGGTAACGCTCTGACTACAGCTTGGCTTTGTGTATTGGGACGCTGGCTCTGCTTGTGTTTGATCTTTCTGGCTTCGACTCATGGACTGAACTGTAAACTCTCCCTCTCTGTCTGGCCCCCTGGCTCTGTCGTGACAGAGCACATGTCACATGTGCTCCAGGACATCCAGGAACAGAGCCTCCATCCCCTTGCCAGAAGAAGGTAGGGACATGGCAACCCTACTGGAGACATGTGCTGCTGATCTGTTCTTTGAAACTAACTTGTAAATAAATAAATCTTCTGTGTTGCTTATATATACATAAAGTTTCTGCCTCAGTGATCTCTGTATTCTCCTTGCTCACCACAGCACTTAACACAAGGCAGTGAGCCCAAAGCCTATACACTTGCTGCCTTAAGAACACCTGGTAACTAAGGAAGTAGAAAAGAGTAAGAGTCCAGTAGCACCTTAAAGACTAAAGGTGCTACTGGACTCTTACTGTTTTCTACTGGTAAAGACAGACTAACATGGCTACCCATCTTGATAACTAAGGGGAAGTTACAGTTATCCCGAAATCATAGGAGGCTGTGTGGGATCCCTCGCTTGGTAGAAAAGGCCTGTCACACTGATATTTAACAATACTGATGTTCTGACAATGATATACAGTGACTCCCTGAATATAGCTGTTAGCATCAGAAGAATACAATGTTAGCCAGCTTCAAAATAACCCAAGGGTATCATGCATGTGAAGTGAAGCTCCCCTTATTTCCAGATTAACTGCTTGATAGCTTTTGGTACATAGCCTCTCTATTACCTATCTAATCTTCCTATCTGATGGATACAGCAAGAATTCTACTTCTATCCAGCAAAAAAGATGTCATATATCTGGGACATATTGTCATTAATATAATATCCAGAGCTGTGTTATTACAGTGGTATAATATGGCTTTGTTACAATGTACAATTTTGTGCTACAGAATCTTAAGTCTGGAAACATTGGAATTATAAATAAGGTCTCTTAAATGATCTGATTTTCATTTAGTACTTTAATTATAGGCAGTCAAATTAAAATAGGCCACTCGGGTACACTGGTATAAATAGACATTTAGGCCGCCCCATAGATTACTCATTTGTATGTGACTTGCCTCAACTCTAAGACTTGGGACATGTTTCAAATGAAGTAAAACTCATATTAAAACATCAGAATAATCAAAACCTTTGCTATCAAATGAAAACATTTAGCAGTAACACTTCCAAGTTAGTATTGTTAGGACCTAGAAGAGTGTGCATTTGGGGACTCCAGACGCTGAACTGCAGGCTGTAGTTCAGCAGTTCAAGACCTGGGTACCGCAAGACAAGGTGAGCTCCTGTCTCTAGTTCCAGCTCCTGCCAACCTAGCAGTTCGAAAGCAAGAAATTGCAAGTAGATAAATAGGTACCACTTCGGTGGGAAGGTAACAGCATTCCGTGTGCCTTGGTGTTCAGTCATGCCGGCCACATGACCACGGAAACGTCTTCAGACAGCGCTGGCTCTTTGGCTTTGAAACGGAGATGAGCACCGCAACCCTAGAGTCGGATTCGATTGGCTTTCGAGCAAGGGAACCTTTACCTTTACCTTGGTGTAGAGTTTCTACTGGAAATACCTCTTTATATGCCTTTGCTATTTAAAACCTAGCAGGTGCATATTATCTTCTCTGCATACCTGAGGGCAGAGGCAGTTGTGCCCATACCCCTTTAGGAAGAGGGAGGTTTTGTCTGGGCAGAAAGCACTGTCCTGTCCAGGTAATGTAAAAAATAAAGTGGCTGTATTTAGGCTCACATTGGCATATCAGAGGGTTTTAGTTGTTGTTGTTGTTTTTGCCTCTGAACTGAGCAGATTTTTTTTTTTTGGCATTCTAATGTGAGTGGCATTTTTCAGCACCACTCAGGAGTAGGAGGGATCCTAATCACTTGTGTGACTGCTAAACCTGAACTAGATCCAAAACAGCAGAAACAGTGTGTATTTAGGCTGGAAACATAGGGATCCCAAGCCACATGAAGATTCATCCAAGCCAGAACTTCTGGTTTTTGGCTTCTTGATGGTGGCCACATCTCCTGGGAGCTCCCAGGGACGAGAGCCATAAGCCAGCAGTTGGGAGGGGGTACAATCGTCCGCATCCTCCCCGGAGTCCTTGCGATGGGCTCCCAGCCATGAGGTGCTCAGGGGTTGCCTCTCTCCTGGCTTGCTGCCAGTGGATTGATGCTCCCTTCTGCCCTGAGGGTCCTGCCACTGTGCTTCCACTAAGGAACTAGAGTTGCTGACTGGGACAAGCGTTTGGAGGTTGGGCGAGTTACCTGGACTTGGTGAGATCCTTGGATCGAAGTTGGACATTGATGAGTGAGTTAAAGTTGAAGCGAAGACACCAGAGCTCTGGCTTGAGAGATTCCAAGAGACGATTAGGCGTTTTAGCAGAAATTCGGGACTTTGGCAACTTTTCTTAAAAGTAAATATCCAAAAAATGGCGTCAGAAAGCGCAGAAGGAGAAGCAAGCGAGATACAAGCCTTCCTATCTGTGTGCTGAAGCTCTTCACCCCTTGCTGGTATAAAGGTGGTACTTGACTGGAACTGTGCTCCATTTCAGCTTTAACTTTTAAAAGGACTGTGTTAATATTAGAGAATCAGCTAACCTCTGGTCATAGGGGTTTCCATAATTTAAGAAAAGACTCTAAAAATGTTTCTAAGTGGTTGGGCTGGAATGCAGATTTAAAAGCGATGCATAAAGCAAAGGGTGTAATTCATGGATCATCTGCCTGGCAAGAAGAAGCTATCAGGATAAGCAATATTGAAGTGTCCCCTATGATTGAAGGCGAGTTTAAGCATTTAGAAGTCCTGGAAAAAGGAAACTTGACTTTGTTTTAGGATGGCCAGTTCTTGTTACAGCAATATGGAGCTACAGGTAAAGAAGATAAGAAGAAAGAAAAAACAACAATGGAAGAGAAAAATGAGACTGTATTATACCTTTTGAGGGAGATTTGTTTCCTCTTGTTAAAAAAAGGAAAAAAATATTAGTAATTGGGGAACTAAAATTCTAGTTCACTAGATGTAGCCATTCCTGGAGAAAGCTGACCAGGCCACTGTCATGCATATCTGGGTAACATTCAAATCTGGTTGCTTTCATATACTTTCTGTGGGGCTTCTCTTGGAGAAATCTTAAACTTCAGTTGGTGCAAAATGCATCTGCAGGGAGCCTTACTAGGGTGTGCTGAAGTGATCCAATAAACATTACCTCAGGTACCCTGATTCCCATGTTGTTTCCATGTCAGTTCATGGTTCTGGTTTTGACCCTTGAAACCTTGTAATGGCTTGGACCCAGGGTACTGGAAGAATCACTTTTATCTTTATCAATGTGTCTAGATATATGCATGGTGTAGAACCAGTTACAGCTTAGGTTAAGTTGACAGGGAATGGTCATTTGGCCACTGCCCCCAGATTGTGAAATGACTTTGGAGCCATCCCTACTGGGGGTTGTGCCAGGCTGGCCACCTCCTACTAGTCCATCCCAAAAACATGCTATTGGCTGGCAGGAAGAGGGGAGGGGAACTAAGGAGTGGTCAATATTGAGAGCTAGTAACTTGGACTGGAGAGTGGCACCTGGATGAAGAGGGTATGAGTCATCGAGCTAGGGATATTGTTTCTTGATAGGCTTAGCCGCACCTGTTGATGGGCGAGAAATTAGTTTCCAAGCAACCATGTGTAGAACCTCTCAGTTACGTGCAGTCTTGCAGGTAGATGGGGGGGGGTTTGTCTGCGTGTGACTGAGGGAGCTCCTCATGGCATTTGGAGCTCTTTGTTGTGCCTTTGTTGAGCTTTTGTGCAGGCTTATGGAACTGCTTCATCAAACAGCAGGCAAGAGGGCAGATAACCTTGAAGAACCAACTGGAACAGCAATGCAAAGGAAGACTTTCTTCTCTTAGGTGTGCATTCTCAACTGGCATCACATTGGGTCACCAAGCAATATTCTCGTTACAGCAATATGGAGCTACAGAGAAAGAAGATAAGAAGAACGAAGAAACAATAATAGAAGAGAAAATGAGACTGTATTATACCTTTCAAGGGAGATTTGTTTACCCTTGTTAAAAAGAAAAAAAATATTAGTAATTGGGGAGCTAAAATTGTAAATTGAGATGCCACTGTTTTCTGAAGTTTGCTTTTAACTGAAATAATTATTTCTCTGGAATAATTTTCATTTAGTCAAGTTTGGTGGTTTTGTCAATATAAGCAATGATGATGAATGATCACTCTCACAGAGCGTCTCCTGCGCATGCGCAGGAGACGCTCTTGCACTTTCGGGGGGATTTAAACATCCCCCCGAAATTTTTTAAAACTTTTTGTATTTTTGTGCACACGTGGGGACTGGCCCACGTGTGCACAAACCTCCCCCGGCCCCCCAGCTGCCCCCTCCGTGCTGATTTAAGTATCCGCACGGAGGGGGCAAGTTGGCTATTAGATATATAGATTATACCTTTCGAGGGAGATTTGTTGACCCTTGTTAAAAAGAAAAAAATATTAGTAATTGGGGAGCTAAAATTGTAAATTGAGATGCCACTGTTTTCTGAAGTTTGCTTTTAACTGAAATAATTATTTCTCTGGAATAATTTTCATTTAGTCAAGTTTGGTGGTTTTGTCAATATAAGCAATGATGATGAATGATCACTCTCACTGTACAAAAGTAATTGTTAAAAAGCTATTATCTTGATGTTAAGCTATATATGACCTCCATCTCTTGGGTTTTTAGTGGTTCTGTTTCTTTATCCTGTAGTTTGTAGTAACTCCCTACCATGTTTCTTTGTAGTTTTTAGAAAATGCAATTAAAAAATCCTCTTTGGGGGACAAAAAACAACAACACTCAAGCCAGTCTAGACATACTAGTTAACAGAGAACTCTCTTGGGGCTAGGCAACATTACCAGACTCCATGGGTATCCAGGTTGAATGGGTGGGGACTCTGCTTGAGACCTTTTCAGCACAGTGTACACACACACACACTTACAGCCAGAATGGCACAGCCTGATTGCTGGAGTCTGTAGAAGACTCTCGAAACTACTCCAGCTATCTGAAGCAGAAGAATGCCTGAATTCAGGAATAGCGACAGAAGCACTTACACAGGAATTAGTTGCTGCCCAGCAGCAGTTTAATAAAACTGTCCTTAATTTAATCCTATAATCTTGTGTCTTCATTCTGAGGTATTTGTGCAAATTTGCCTTGAAATTTTAGAGGTTCTTCTAACTAATTAGAAGATATAGGCAGTCCAATACATCCAGAATAACAATGGTAATCTCTTCCTGGTTTGCACAGTTTTGTACTTTGGTTGAAGGATCAAATATCTGAGTGTCTCCCCCACTGATACATAATTAAGAGAGGAATCCTAAACAGATGTGCTTAGAATCCTACTCAGGTCTATCTAATTGGACTTACTCTCAGGAAAGTGTACCCATAGAAAGTAAACATGTGAGGGGAAAGAATTCAAAGTATTCTTTCTCTTGATGTTTTAATTTTCTCTGTGAAAGTTTAAAAAAACAAACCCAAAGACCATTTCTATATGAGCCTCCTCATGTACAACCTGACATGTTATCATTAGGAAGACTGTATCATGAGATGTTTCTGAATGAGTAGTTTGATTCCTGGTGTTGGGTAAGTATGATTTATGGAAAATAATTTTATGTCAAGAATGTTATCAAGAATGTTATCAAGAATATCCGGTTGATTCCAGAAGTTTGCATTTGGTTTTTATCTTTTAGAAGGTACACACACATTTACAAGATATTCTCTGCACCGCAAACTTTTGAGAAAGTTTGACTCCAGATTCAGTTTAGATTCAGGCTTAGAAGCAGAGATCTTTGTAATGAATCTGTAATGGAATTCTGACTCTGAACAAGGCTTAACTTTGAAGAAGTAAGGATCTGCATACAGATCCAAATTCGAGAATTCAGTCAAATCCCTCATATTAGTGCATAAATTACATTGCACAGTTCTCTCCATAGAAGGAAGCAGTTTTGTATTGATTAAATGTGAACAGATAATGATTTGGCAGTAGGGCAATATTGAGAAGATTACCTCCTGGTGCCAGTGTGAACAGCAAAAATAGAACCATAAGAACTGTACACAGTGCGCTCAATATTTCTTTAACAAAAACCGTAAAGTTATAAATATGAAATGTACAAAAGTGATAATAATACATTCAAATGTAAGTTCAGATAAATAAAGATAGAAGATAACAACAACGGGACGGTGGTCTCCGGAATGTGATGCCGTTTTGACAAAAGTCTTCTTCTAACCAAGAGTCTATAAGCTTATAAATAATATAATATATATGTCAACATCAATACTTACATCTTGGTAATTGTACATCAAAATAACATAACATAGAATTGGTGCAAAGCCTTACTTGATGATGTATGAAAAATTGCACTTCAATGGAAAAGCTGCCCAATTCACATGGAGTTCAATAGTTTCTAAAAAATATAGCAAAGCAATGAAACCAGACTGGATAACTAAGTATAATTGTATAGAGCCAAAGCCTGTGTGAGAAAGAAAATGTTCAAACCTACTTACCACCTATTTCATGGCATAAGTAATGGAGAAGAACATCTCTCAAACAGAATAAAGCTTATGTGTTAACCAGGTGTTGGTGGTTCCTAACTTATATTGAGTTCACACAAACTGGCTCAAGGCGGCATACAAACATTAAAATGCAATAAAACAGTAAATACAATAAAATACACATAAACAACCTGCATAACATCGTAAAGTGCTAATAAAGATGGTGCAAGTGATGGCGACATTCAGTATACAATCCCATAGTGGAAGGCAATATCCAACAGTGTATCATAAAGGCCGTGGTATGTTTTGGTGGCTCATTCGTCAGTGGCAGCTCCTAATCGAAAGCGTGATGGAAGAGCTCCGTTTTATGGGCCCTGTCGAACTGTAAAAGGTCCCACAGGGCCCTGATGTAATCCGGGAGCTCATTCCACCAGTGTGGAGCCGCCCCTGAAAAGGCCCTGGAGAGCATTTGCCAGCCAGAAAATGAAGGCTTTAGCTGGGTGAAATAGTATAGAGCATTTGCCAGCCAGAATAATGAAGGCTCTAGCCAGATAAAATAAGGACTGGATTGCTACTATCTAAATAAATAGTTAGTGTTCATGGAGAGCATAGCTAGTAAAATCCAGGAGGCTTTTTTGTACCTACAGAGGATTGACTTGCTCCCAAAATAAACATTTATTATGGAACCAGAAGATATTATGAAGGAAATTAAGAATTTACAATACTGAGCTGGATTAAGAAGCTGACACCTCCTTTAAATAT
>NW_015172024.1:362657-380758 GCF_001447785.1 Gekko japonicus | reverse complement strand
GTCTTCGTTGGATTCAATTTCAATCGGCTCAGTCTAAGCCAGCCCGCCACGTCCTGAAGCGCTCGCTCCAGGTCATCTGGGGTAGAGTCGGACTGACCGCTCAGCAACAGATACAGCTGGGTGTCATCTGCATAGTGATGGCACCCTAGCCTGAGCCTCCGGGCAAACTTGGCAATAGGGTGCATGAAGATGTTAAATATTTATTTTTTTATTTATTTAGGCATTTTTACCCCGCCCTCCCCGCGAGCGGGCTCAGGGCAGCTTACAAGGGAGCCTCCAATAACATTGGAGATAACACCGCCCCTTGAGGAACCCCGCACATCAGCGGGTACCTCTTGGACGTCTGTTCCCCTACCGCCACCCTCTGTCCCCAACCTTGGAGAAAGGAGATGAGCCATTGGAAGGCAAGCCCCTGAATCCCAGAGTCAGCAAGGCGGTGGATCAGCAACTGATGATCGAACGCATCGAACGCTGCCAACAGGTCCAACAACAGCAGTACCGCTGTGCCGCTTCGATCCAGATGCCTCCGGAGGTCATCCGTGAGGGCGACCAGTGCTGTCTCCATCCCATGGCCTGGCCAGAAGCTGGACTGAAATGGGTCTAGCATGGAAATGTCATCCATAAAGCTCTTCAACTGAATTGCCACTGCTCTCTCCAGTAATTTGCTCAAATAGGGCAAATTGGAGACCAGCCGATAGCTGGCTAATTTGGACGGGTCCAAGGATGGTTTTTTCAAGAGAGGGTGGACCATTGCTTCCTTGAGTGCCCCTGGGAACAGTCCCTCAGTGAAGGACTTGTTGATAATATTCCTGAGGGTACCTCGCAACCCCTCCTGGCCAGCTTTTATGAGCCATGAAGGGCATGGATCAAGGCTGCATGTGGTTGGGCATACCAATCTCCTCCTCCTCCTTCTTATCTGTCTGTCTGTCTGTCTATCATTTATCTATCATCTGTCTGTTTATACAAAGCCATATACAGCAATATAAATTCTCCAGGTTAATTCATACTATAATATGATACATATTGAAACTGAGATATTGCCTATTTTATATATAACAAAAGAAGTGCCTGCTTGCTCTGCTCACCAGTACCATAATTCACTGTGCATTCAGTTCAAAGTTCATGGTGTGTGTGGTTCATGAACCATGGACCATCACAAACTTTTTGGTGCAAGATGAACAGGTTCAGTTCATGAAGTTCATGATGTGGTAGAAGCCCCCCCCCCCCGGTGTACTAGAGACACCAAACTCACAGTGGATCTCTGGATGACTTTCCTCTACCTGCCCTCCAAGTTTGGTGAGGATTAGATTTACAGGGACTGAGTTACACCCCACCCCCAAAGAAGGTGCCCCCCAGGAAAGTGCTTTCTGGGGAAACGAGGCACAGGTTCAGAAGGTTCAGGAGTGTATAAAATGGATCATCTGCAAGCTATAGAAACCAAACTTTCAGCGGATCTCTGGCTGACCTTCCTCTACCTGCCCTCCAAGTTTGGCGAGGAATTTATGGGGTCCAAGTTACAGCCCACAAAGAAGATGCCCCCATCCCCCATTGTTTCCAATAGACTAAGGTCAAATCAGAGAATCTCTCAGTAGAAACTGAAGGTGGGGGGGCATTTTTGCAAGCCCAGCTAACCAGTGCAATGTGCCCAGCAGAATCATCCATATATATCTCCAATAAGCCAAATTTTAAAAAGAATAAGTAAACCAACACTGCACTTCATTCTGTAGAGACTTGAGAAAGAAATGTGTCACCGTTCATTTGCAAACGGGTGGTGGTGGTGGTGAAGGAAGCAGCGAGCCAGGATCTGAGAGGTTTGCAGGATCTGCAAGCGAATGTGCTACCAGAAGATCACAGTGGGTGAAGGGGTGTGGAGCCAGTGCAGTGCAGGGATTGCTCTTTTTAAAATGATTATTTGCAAACTTGAAATCATTACATAGGGGTTGTCTTTTTAAGGGTTTGGCAGCACAGTCTCGAGCAATGTTCCCTCTAAGCTGTGGAGTCTTGTGAGCAAAAATTCTACTTTGTGAGCTACTGGCATTAAAATTGTGAGTGAGCGATTTGGCTACTGCATAAATTAGTTTGCTCTGGAGCCATCCTTCCTGAGCTAAGACAAAAATGTGTGAGCCAGAGTCTGAAAAACTGCAAGCTAGCTCACACTAACTCAGCTTAGAGGGAGCACTGGTCTCGAGGTGGGCTGGTGCTGGATGTAGAGCTCACTGCTGGTGGCTGCAAGGGTGGTGGTGGAGGAGGGCCTGCCCCCTACCAGCCAGCCAGCTTCTTTGTGCACTAGCCACAGCCTCACTGCTGACAGTGAGCTCCACATCTGGTGCCAGGCAGGCTCCAGTGGGCTGGCAGAATGGGTTTAGTATGCAGGGATGGACGTCTGTGGTATATGGGAGGTGGAGGACATCTTCCTCCTATGATGACCACCCTTTGCTCTCACTTTCACCCTCATGGCACAGAGAGGTTGTTCACAGTCAGGAGGGGTGGGTCCTCAGCTGATGGAAAATCACAAAATGTGAGTCCTCAGCTGAGAAACTCAGTAGCTAATCCCCTCTGGTTGATGTGAGCAGAGAGACAGAGTAGCTCAGAGCCTTGAGGCCACATAACACCCCCAAACCCCAGCAGGGGAGAGGAGTTTTCAATCAAAATGTGGGTCCTGAGCTGAGGAACCCACTAGCCAGTTTGCTGTAGTGGTTAAGAGCGGTGGACTCTAATCTGGAGAACTGGGTTTGATTCCCCACCCACTTCTCCACATGCAGCTCCTGGATGACCTTGGGTCAGTCACAAGTTCTCTCAAGGGCAGTTCTCTCAGAGCTCTCTCAACCCCATTTACCTCAAACAGTGTCTGTTGTTGGGAGAGGAAGGGAAGGAGATTGTAAGCTGCTCTGAGACTCTGAGTGAAGGGCAGGGTATAAATTCAGTCTCTTCTTCTTCTCTGCTCAGCATGAGCAGAGAGATGAGGTAGCTCAGAGCCCTAAGTACACCTGATACCCCAAACCCCAGCAGGGGAGAGCAGTTCAATATCAAAATGTGAGTTCTCAGCTGTGGAATCCACTAAGTAAGCTTGGCATGAGAAGAGAGACAGGGTGGCTCAGAGGCCTAAGTCCACCTAACACCAAAATTCCAGCAGGGCAGAGGAGTTCCAAATCATTAGTGAGTGTGCTGTACGACTCCACTTTTAACAAGTTCCTTGCCTCTCTGTGTAACTTTGTACAGCCAAGAGGCTGTAGAGATGAGATGAGCTTATATATAGCATTCTGATCCCACAGGGCAGGCTGGGAACTCTGTTAGTGGCAGCCAGCAGTACCTGTTAAGCTTTGGAGGGCTCCTATCAGTGTTTCCAGGGCTGGAGAATTCCCCCCCCCCATTGCCATGGTGTTTTGTAAACAGTTTAATTGAGTGGAGACAGTCTGTCGGGATATGTAATCATTCATGATCCATCACAAACTGCCATGAATAGCACCAAAGTCTTGGAGCTTCTGGTTTATGGAGACACGCAGGCAGACACATCTCCCGGACGTCCCGGGGATGTAAACTGCACACCAGCATGTGGGAGGGGGTCTGACGGGCCATGACCCCCCCCCGGAGCCTTGGTAAAAGGCTCCCAGCCAGGGGGCTTTTGAGGGGCGACCTCTTCGATGGCCGAAAGCCGGAGAATTGAGGCGCCCCTCCACCCTGAAGGTCCTGCCACTGAGTGACCGCATGGTATGAGTGCTGCTGACCGGGACAAGCGTTGGAGATCATGTGAAATAAATGATGACAAGTGAGGCTGAATGGCCAACAATGAACTGTGAGTCAGGTTGAAGCGAGCATGAAGATATAAAAAGAAGCTGCCCCCCCTAAAGAGTGACAGGAAAGCGAGCGGAAGAGGAATCCCTCTGAAACGGATAGACGAAACACAGAAGGAAAGAGGGGGGTGCAGAAAAATAAGCGACTAAAACTGTTTTAAGAGACTTACCAGAGTGCAGAAAAGCATTTGGGCGAATATAACAGACTTTAGCAACTTTTTTGAAAAGTAAACAAATCCAAAAAGATGGTGGGGAAGAAACTGGAGAAAGAGAAGCTGCTGAAATTGAAACTAGGGGCCGGTCCTCGAATGGATGAGGTCACTGAGCTCTCAGAACTGTTGGCTGACTCCCTGCACCCCCTGCTGGATGAGATCACTGGCATTAAACCAAAATTGCAGTGGAGTTGCAGTGGAAGTACAGGCACCAAAATTGCAGTGGAGCAGCAGGTATATAGAATGTACAGAATGCCAGAAGAATCCAGTGCCACTGTTTAACAGGACTGATCTCAAAGCACATAATCACAACAAATCCAAGCAAGACGGGGGAGGCGCTATATAGCAAGCTCTGTGCAAGAAAATGGGAAGGAGATACAAAGAAATGTGGGCAAAGAAAAATACTTCTTGAATCTGACAAGACTCATTTGAAATTGAAAAAAGCAGCAGGGAAACCCACAGAACCCTCTGATACACAGAAATAAAGTGTGTGTGTGTGTGGGGGGGCAATTTAAAGCCCCTGGAGCTGCAAATACTGGCTCCTGATCTTCCTGGTAATTCCCAAATATTTCTGGGATTTTTGGTACCATATTTTCCATTTTCAAAAACCCCCAAACCTGCATATATTTGCAATGCCAAATATATCAAAAAAATACCAATAAGGAAAAATACCCATAAGGAAAAAATACTGCTAAGGAAAAATGCTGATAAGCCTTTGGATACACCTGAGTCAAAAATGTATGTGAAAACGGTATTTTCAGGTATATTTTTGTCTCTAGTACATTCAATGTGCACCCCTAGTTGAGACTCCTAGCTTTATTTTCTGATGAGTTATGCCTGCCATAGAGAACTTTAGCTTCTATTGCAAACACCATGGGGAGGGGGGGGGGCTCCTGGAGATAACCTGAGCCAGAGGTCCCAATTCCCTTCATTTATGACACTGCAACTCTCATCATCATGCTGTGCTTGGTGGACAATATTCAAAGACCTAGCTTTATTTTCTGATGAGTTATGCCAGAGGCAACCATATCTTTCCAATGAAAAAATCAGGAGGGTGAGGGTGTTTCATTATTATGTGGTCCAGGATGTTCCAGTTCCCTTCGTGTTTGGCACTGTAACTCCCATCACCATCCTGACATGGGTGACTAATTTTGAGACTTTTAGCTTCATATTCTGATGAGTTACGCCTGGCCCAAATGAATAGATATCATCTCTTACATTTTCATCTGGCTTGATCCTGTTCCAGGACAGAATAGAAGATTGTCAGTTTTTAACAAACCTTTGCTTTCCCAACTTTTAAAAATCCCACATATGTCTATATGTATGGGCACCAGGCAATTTTTGACCTATACTTTATTTTTTTTTTACTTTAAATTCCCTTTCTATATTCATCTTCGTCTCTCTCTTTCTCTGTTTTGTTTCCAATTGGAATTATTCAGTTCAATTCCTTACTTAATTCAGCCCATCCTGTTGTTTAATCAGGTACACTAATCCACAGAGATTTTTCTTTTTCTATCTAGATAACTCACATTGCAATCAAACCTTCACTGCTTTTGGCATACAGACTACTTTAAAAACAGCTATAATCGGATAAATGCTTTAATCTGTTAGTCAAAAAAATTGGTTACCATACCCAATTTAAATAAGGAATGGAAGTGTATAGATAAATTAATGGAATATATGTATAAGTTTATAGTTTGCTTTAGGGAAGAAATAGTGTTGGGTTCTACCTCCATCTTCCCCCAAAGCCTGTGGATATATTAAAACGTTAATGGGTCAGCTTTCTAAATTCCAATTGTCTAATATATTACAAATTCTAGTCAAAACATGAGTAGCAATAAGATGTCATTTATTAAGGATTTCACATTTATGTCGGCATATGCTTAGAAGAATGCAATAATTATTGGAAAAATAGATTGTATTCTCTGTTTACACTAAAACAAGTGCTTGATCTTAATATTTACGACAAGTTGGCCGTTTGTGTCATTACAAGACAGCACTAAAAGCACTTTTATTATCAACTGATGTTATTTACAGTTGATGAATAAACATCACTTGCTATACTAAGCCCAAAATATTCTAAGTAAGCTAAAGGTTAGAACTGGAGAACACGTAATGATGATAAGATTCCCCTTTTTCTGTTTCCTTCTTGTACGTTCTAGAACAAATTCTGGCACTGGAGCATGCACAACTCACTTTCAGTAACTTCAGTTCATTCATGTCTTTTCCTGTCTGCTAGACATTACATGTGTGTGAAACACCATAAAAAAGCAGTATCCATGTGATCATACATCTGACTGTATGAATATAGCTTTTGTGTAGTGTTTGAAGCTCAGATGTGTCCTGTATATTAGTAAAGAAACTGACCAACAGTGGTAATATGAAAGCATAAACATAAAAGCATATATTAAAGTTGCTTTTTTTAAGTATTATTCTATTACTGACATGTATGCATAAATGATGTTGAGAAGGGGGGAAATGTGAATGGAATGCAAGCTGCAACGAACTGTGCAGGCACAGTACTCTGAATAAAATCTGTGAATAAAACATGAAATAGGAAGTAAATCCTAAATTCCAAAATTTGGATAGAAATTTAAGCATATCTAGCAAGAGTACGAAGAAAAACTAACTGACACACAAACACACACCTGCAGACTTGGGAGGGGACCCGGTGTGTGATTGCAACTAGCCACCCATAACTTGAGCTGAGATTATGCTGATACTCCATAAATCAGAGAGTACATGTAGGTACTCATATTCCAAGTAGTAACTTACTCAACGTGCATGTAACCATGCATGAAGTCGATAATCTATAACACTGAAGCAATTATGATGAGAATGATAATACCCTTCTGCTTCCATAGATTGCAGAATAAAAACTGGGAGAATGACAGAGTTGGCAATCACCACAAGATCGCATGCATATTTGCTGTATTACTTCATCATAGAGGGAAAAACAAGGTCAATATAGTTCAAATAGTTCTAGCTTAATGTTGGTTCTGTCATGCTACATCATATATATTTTTTTCACACTAAAAGTGAGATCAGAGTGGGAGAAATTCCTGGGTAGGTACTCTTGTTATCAAAATCCATAGGAAACGAAACCTAGAGTCAAAACCCACAGGAAAAATATAGATAAGGAGCAGAGATCCAATTGTCAATTGCCCTTCACCACCCAGTAAACCATGTGCCGGAATACTATGTGCTTTACCCAGGGCTTTGGGGTGGTGGTGAAGGTACTGTACTGAGTATCAGCACCTTTTTGTAGGTCTCTCCGAAGTCCTGATCCTCATGTGCCAGCCTGCCCCTCTCAGCCAGAGAAAAATAGGGTAGACCCTCACGAACCATCTAGTGGGGATCAGCAGAAGGAGGGGAGAATTGGTGGCAATTGACACAACCTAATATATGATTGCCGGAACCCTTTTTTCTGCTTAAAGCACTGGCTTTACCTCTATCCCAGTAAGAGCAGATTGTTCCCAACAGGCCATAAATGCCTGCAAATAACAATGTAAATGCTTGTTAACAACTGCTCCCATATACCACAGACAATAAAGGCCCTTTCCCCGTATGTTCCCCCAAGAGCACTACGGTCTGGTGCCCAAAACTTGTTATCTATTCCAGGCCCCAGGGATGTGAAATTGGCCGCCACGAGGGCCAGGGCCTTTTCGGTAGCGGCCCCTACCTGGTGGAATGAGCTCCCAGGGGAGATCCGGGCCCTGTGGGACCTGACGCAGTTCCGCAGGGCCTGCAAGACGGAGCTCTTCCACCAGGCTTTTGAGTAGGGGCCGCTGCCCCCCCATTATGCTACCATCTGGGGGGGGGGATGGTGGAGGCCTTGAAATAAGTCCGGGAAGATCTTTTGGAACATCTGAATAAATAGCGACGCTA
Organism: Gekko japonicus; assembly: GCF_001447785.1. Taxonomy (NCBI): domain Eukaryota; kingdom Metazoa; phylum Chordata; class Lepidosauria; order Squamata; family Gekkonidae; genus Gekko; species Gekko japonicus. Next base: position 372,867 of record NW_015172024.1, on the reverse strand, counting down.
TAGACTGTCTCCCAGGAATCGTTGGTACTATCCCGCCATCTTTTGGGGGGTTGGGAGTCCTGGTTTCACCGAGCACTTCATGTGACTGAGGATGGGTTTTTAAATTGTATAATATGCTTTTAAAATGTATATATTTTGGTAATTTTGTATTGTTGTTTTATGTTGCAAGTTTTATCTTGCCTGTAAGCCGCCCTGTGCCCTACGGGGGAGGGCGGGGTATAAATTTAAATAATAAATAAATAAATAAATAATATGGGATAGGCAGGTTTATTAATTTTAACACAGCTGATGAGCAATGTATTAAAACTTTGATTCTTATTAGTCTGGTTTCCCTAAGAGGCCAAAGTTGGGCAGAACCATAGGCTCTAAGCTTGGAGTGGTAATACTGTGCCTCAGCTTTCATTGTCTGTATATATATATAAAAAATGTGCCAACATATGCTGGTTCTCAGTATCTTTCCATTGCACTGGTCAGTGTGCAGGTTCTGTGGATGATGTTTAACACTGGGAGAGTTGGTCAGCCCATACTGTCTAGTCTGATTAGTTAACCATATCCACAAGTACCTCAGAATGCTTTCCAATCTAATTAGACTGAAGCACCTGATGTGCATTAATCCTGCCTACCCCTTATTTAGAGCCTAAGCAGTCTCAACGATCAGAACAATTGTCAATATACCTAATTCTCAACATGGTCCCATCTGTGGATACTTAAATGTGGTGACTAGAGCCAGAAACAGATAAGACAGATCTTTCTATAAATCTGCAAAAAGCCCCGGGTTTGCAGCAAAATCTTCAATCTAAAAAAACAAAACAAAACATGAGGGGGGAGAGTTAAGCCCTCAACATAATAGAAGCAGTACAAGTACCTTCAAGAAACAAATGTTCTCTGTAGCTGTTGCTAGGGAACCATTACAGTATTGCCAGCCTCCAAGTGTCCGTTTCTGTCTTAAAGGCAGAAGGAGGGGAAAGGGCCTTTTCCAGGGCTGTTTTGGCTTTTGAGGGAGGACTCATTTGGGCCAGCAACCACTAGGTCACTTGATACCATGTGAGTTCCGTGACTAGCCCAGCTGCTTGCTACTGTTCTATAGCAGCCACCATGTGAAAGCCAGTGTGGTATAGTGGTCAGAGTTTCAGACTAGGATCTAGAAGACCCAGATCTGAATCCCCACTCTACCATGGAAAATTTCTGGGTGACTTTGGTCCAATCATATATCTTAGTCTAACCTATTTATCAAGGTTGTTGTGAGGATAAATGGAGGACAGGAGAATGATGTAAGTTGCATTAGGTCCCCACTATGGAGAAATGTGGGATATAAATGAAATTAAATATAGCTGAAGATGAGGGGGGGAGATAAAGGTAGGTTAGTGTGTGGGTGGGAAGGAAGCAGAAAAGGGTGAGGATATGAGGGTTGCCAGGAGGATGGAAACAGAAGATATTCTCATGGATGGCATACACGGGAAACTGAGGTACCCCTCTCAGGTCTTTGCAGGTTCTCCCCTGTGCAACTCAACCTGGTCCAGTGACCAGCAGTGCACAATTCAGCCATATTTTTCCTAGGGAGAGGCTGCCTAGGGTAGGGAAGGAGAAAAAAATGAAGATGGGGGAATGGGATGTAAAGGAAGATTGATTGGTGGGTGGAAAACAGAGAAGGAAGCAAGAAAATGAAAAAGGCTATGGGGGTTTTCAGGGAAAGAAAGAGAAAATAGTTAAGGAGGGCAAAGTGAGATTCAGCCTCACAAGTCCTTCTGGCTATCAGCTTGTTTATCTTAAAAGTGAAAAACACTATTTAGTACTGGATCTCTTTTCAACAATATTGGATGAGATCTTTTTTTCTGAATTATGTCAAGTGTTGTTTTCTCAATAGTAAACTCAGTGTTAATGCTGCAGCTCCTGTGAAGCAAGATGTATTAGAATACTATTACTATGTCTAGAATAGGTATAGGGCTGTTGTTCAGTGGCAGAGCATCTGGTTTACATGCTGTGGTGGAACAGTCCCACTGACCTGCAGGACTTATTCTGTTTTGCCCTTCAGGTGTCTGGGCACCACATATGCATAAGAACATAAGAACATAAGAGATGCCAATGTTGGATCAGGCCAAAGGCCCATCCAGTCCAACACTCTGTATCCCACAGTGGCCAGAAATACCAGTGCCATCAGGAGGTCCACCAGTGGGGCCAGGACATTAGAAGCCCTCCCACTGTTGACCCCCCCCAAGCACCAAGATGACAGAGCATCACTTGCCCCAGAGTCCCTATCTATACCTTGTGGCTAATAGCCACTGATGGACCTCTGCTCCATATGCTTATCTAATTCCCTTTTGAAGCCGTCCATGCTTGTAGCCACCACCACTTCCTGTGGCAGTGAATTCCAAGTGTTAATCACTCTTTGGGTGAAGAAGTACTTCCTTTTATCCGTTCTTACCCGACCGCTCAGCAATTTCATGGAGTGCCCACGAGTTCTTGTATTGTGAGAAAGGGAGAAAAGTACCTCTTTCTCTACCTGCTCTTTCCCATGCATAATCTTATAAACCTCAATCATGTCACCCCTCAGTCGTTGTTTCTCCAAGCTAAAGAGCCCTAAGCGCCTAAACCTTTCCTCATAGGGAAAGTGTTCCAACCCTTTTATCATTCAAGTTGCTCTTTTCTGCACTTTTTCCAAAGCTATAATATCCTTTTAAGGTGTGGTGACCAGAATTGCACACAGTATTCCAGATGAGGTCGCACCATTGATTTATATAGCGGCATTATGATATTGGCTGATCTGTTTACAATACCCTTCCTAATAATCCCCAGCATAGCATTGGCCTTCTTTATTGCAGTCACACACTGTCTCGACATTTTCAGTGAGTTATCTACTACAACTCCAAGATCTCTCTCTTGATCAGTCTCTGCCAGTTCAGACCCCATCAATGTGTATTTATATTTAGGATTTTTGGCTCCAATGTGCATCACCTTGCACTTGGCCACATTGAACCCCATTTGCCATGTTGACGCCCACTTGCCCATCTTTGACAGATCCCTTTGGAGTGCCTCACAATCCTCACTGGTTTTCACCACCCTGAACAACTTCGTATCATCCGCAAATTTAGCCACTTCACTGCTTACTCCCAACTCCAAATCATTAATGAACAAGTTAAAAAGCAGTGGACCAAGTACTGATCCCTGTGGTACCCCACTGCTTACACCCCTCCACTGGGAGAACTGCCCATTTATACTCACTCTCTGTTTTCTATTAATTAGCCAGTTTTTGATCCATAAAAGGACTTGTCCTTTTATCCCATGATTTTTGAGCTTACTTATGAGCCTTTGATGAGGAACTTTATCAAAAGCTTTCTGGAAGTCAAGGTAAACAATATCTATTGGATCCCCCTTGTCCACATGTTTGTTCACCCCCTCAAAGAACATTAACAGGTTTGTGAGACAAGATCTTCCCTTACAGAACCCATGTTGAGTCTGCCTCAATAGGTTTTGTTCATCTATGTGCCTACTAATTCTTTCCTTAATAATGGTTTCCACCAATTTACCCGGTATCGACGTCAGACTGATTGGCCTGTAATTTCCCGGATCTCCTCTGGAACCCTTTTTAAAGATGGGAGTGACATTAGCTACCTTCCAGTCCTCAGGAATGGAGGCTGATTTTAAGGAGAGATTACATATTTTTCAGGAGATCCACAAGGTAAGGTTCTGGGTTTAATTCTCAGCATCTCCAGTAAAAAGGATCAGGCAGTGATGTGAAAGATCACTCGCTGAGACCTCAGAGAGACCCTGAATGTCAGAATAGACAATATCAAACTTGGCCAATATATTAAGACCTAAAAGAACAATGGCCAGTATATTAAGATTTAAAAGAAGACTAATTATTAGAGGTGCACGTTTCAACCTATTCCCACTTGCATTAGGATACTTGATTACAGGTGGTGGGGATACATTTTCTGAGAATAACACGTCTTTAGCTGTAGTTAATGGAGCTTACTCATCCTTCAGGAATGCAGTCTTTATGTATGATGACTATATTCACTGCCACTAGAGGAAGAAAACACTGAATCAAATTCTTGCCTGATTACATGCCTGTGATAATAGCAAAGTGCAAGTTTTTAAAGTTGCTATTACCCTGATGTTCATCCATTAACCCAACCTGTTATTGAATTGCTTCCTTATATAGTGTTGGTCCCATGTGGGTGACTATACTAGTGTGTCTAATTGTGCAGTATTTATTTTGCTCCAGACTTATCATTTTGCTTTCATCAGCACTTATGGGTAATCTAATTGTTCTTAAGCAAATTACTTAGCATTGCAACAGTAATTAGGTAGCTTGTCAGATCCCCTTGCAATAGTAAATTTTTCTGTAAGTATTTTTAACCTTTGGCAGTCTCCTGGTATGTGTTATACTAGTCTTTTATTTAATTCCTGCCCCCCCCCCCCCAAGATTGGGGAAAAGTCAACATATGGATGAGAAATGATAGGGGCAGAATGATTTTCAGCTGTTTTGATTATTGATTTGGGGACACAGGAGTAGCTATACAATGTATGCAGACGTCATATGCCTTTGGTAGAGTATTTTTTTACAGCAGCATGTAAATTATGGATGATAGGCATGCATCCTTAATACCAATGTAGATTCTGCTGGGATACACATTGTTATTTGTAGTATCATCCCAAACAGAGTTCATAGGCTTCTATGTCCGCTGAAGTCAATGGGCTTAGAAAGGTGTAACTCAGCTTGGGATGGTGCACTTGTTCAACTGCAGATCTAACATTTTGTAAAGATGTGGGTCTTTTGTTCACACTTACTATGTTTGCAGCAGAAAACATAGTCCAGGGATGTACAGATATGCATTTTCATTTTGATTTCATTCGTGTGTGCTCAGGAAGACTATTTTCACTCCATCTATTTTCCTCAGTAACATCCCCATTTTGTTTGTTTTTAAGCTATGCTTGTTTTTTTTAATGCAAGTTAATCATAAGTTATGTTCAACAAAGGGCCCAAATCTTTACAGACACAGAGGTCCAATCAGTATTATACAAGAGTCACATTCAAGTGTTGCTGTATTAGTCTTTACAGAAAATGTCAGTCCAGGTGCATCTTCAAGATTAATTTTTTATTATTAAAGGGCTGAACTTTTGAAAGCTATTACCCATGTTTTATTTCCTATTAAAGGTCATGCATTATATAAAAGAATCTAAAATATGCACCCTATTTATTGAAATAACAATGAAAAGAGGGTAGGAATAAATGGATAATTTGCATAGTGGGGGGTGGAATTTTTGAATGATTGGAATTGGTGCTGTTTAATGTGTTTATAAATTATGGGAGGGAGCAGTGAGGAAACCAAGTCTATTTAGGATGATTAAAGCTCTGATATACTGTTACACACCCCAAAGAGGGCTCCTGAACCCTTGACGCAAGGAAGAGTTGGGAAGGGGCTGATCTGTATCAGCAGGTGGATGAGAGACACAGATACCATGATGCTGTCCCTTTGTGATGCAATTGGGGGGGGACAAAGGCCATATAGGGGACAGTATGTGTCCCGCACCCTTCTCTTTTTGAGCAGTACCAAAGGGAAACCCTCCCTCCCTCCAGTTATCTCAGCGTGGGTGCTAGCTGGTCACTCATTTTGTGGCCGAGTAGGATCCCCCCCCCCCGTCTGGCAGATCAGCACAACCCTGGCTGGGTTTTTCATCTACTCTACTCTAAAAAGGGGAACAGGTCACCTACTGGTTTTAATAATGCCTAGGCATTGTTATCTCATGATGGTGGTAGCAGTGCAGGTCAAGTTGCTTGAATGGTACGCAGTGCAATTTAGGTGAGCACCATAGGGCAACATTTGGATGGTAAAGGGTTAACCCTAAGACTAGGACTGGGGCCTTAGTGCCTTCATGAACCTGGTCCAGGAAGCCCCTGCGTGACATCATTATCCTTGACCCACAGATCCTGCGGCTAGGGGGACAGGAACTGACACACCTCCCTCAAGCTTCATGAACACTTGGCAAGGAGGATCCTGACCTGTATGTATGCAATGACTCATTGCCCAGAACCAGGGTGGCCTCGCCCATAAATTCAGGGATGCACAAACAAGAGGAGGCCTGACTCCTCTGCATCCCACCAATGTCCCGCACTGTGTCTGAGTATGGAATGGGATTTTCACCTGTGAGCACCACAGATCCCCTTTGATCAATGTCAATGCCCTTTTTTACCCAACAAAAGGTGTTGGCTCTTCTTATTCTGGATCTGCATGCAAAGGATCTTTCTAAACAACAAGAATAAACCACCATGTACAGGTATAGCAAAGCAGGCCCTGTTAGCCAAATTGCCTTAATTAATTAATAAGCTTGGGGAATTATGAATATTAAATGGCAATAGGCATAAAATATAGGACCATATATACCAGAGTCAAGATTCCTAGAGCCCATGAATAGACGAGGAGACTATGTTGCTAGAATAATGGATTTCTTTACTAAATGTTTTCAAGCATACAAACAATGATCAAACATTCACACACACAATAAAGGACTAAGAATACAGAACTGAAAGGATAGCAACATTCACATGAGCAGAAGTATTGTTGGAAGGTAATACGTTACCTGTCCGATGAGACGAGTAGATCATGCAGTTAAAAATGGACATATGGGAGGGGGGAATAATTGGGCTTAGAAAAATGGACATATGGGAGGGGGGAATAAACTGTGAGTCAACCAGTGACATATGTTCAGGGACATCTGTCCTTGGTCAGAGCATGGCTTCTTCTCTGGTCTGCTGCTGCCTCTGCATGCATGGAGGCCAGGGCTCTTGGTCTGCATCCTGGTGCTTGTGTGGATGCAGAGGTGCAGGGGCAGAAGGCTTCTGTAGTCCCAGGTCTGCATCTGGCTTGGCATGCTTCTTAGGCACAAGGCTCCCCTTGGCCACAGTATACATCCCATAGTCCAGCACAGGGCACCTCACTAGGACCACAGCTTTGTCCATTGCCCTGGCACATCGTTTTCACAGTCCAGCAAGGCAGTCATATTAAAGAGTCTTCAATAAGGCCACTTGAAATGGCTGCATGGCAACAACCCAATTTAAGTAAGTGCAAAGTGATTCACATGGGTGGAGGGAGTGCAGAATCCATACTTTGGAGATACGTACTGAATTTGATACGGATATGAGGATCCAGAAATGGGGTGGAGAGATCAATGAAAATGAAAGCTAAGAGTACAGCAGCCATGAAAAGGCAAATTCCATGGGTCTTATTAAGACTGAAAATAAAACTACCAATATTGTAATATGTTTATATACATTGACTGGTGTGCCCATATTTAGAATGCTGTGTGTAAAGTTGGAAAAGGTGAAGGGCAAGGAAACGATCAAGAGTTTTAGCATTTCCCTATTAGGAACAGCTGAAGTGATCAGGCTTTTTAGTTTAAGAAAGAAATGACTAATAGGATACATGATGGAGCTTTATAAAATTATGCATGGTATGGAGAAAGTGGATAGAGAGAAACTACTTTCCTTCATAAATAATATTAGAACTCTAAATAGCAGCTTGAAAGTGATGGGTGCAGACAAAAGAAAGTAGTTCATCCCACTTCATATAGCTTAGACTGGAGTAGTATAGTGATTGAGAAAAGAAGCTGTGGTCCAGGAGGTTTCTGGTTCAAATTTTGTCTAAGTCACAAACTAACTTAGTGACATTACGTAAGCCACCTAGGTCAGCCTCAGTGCCCTATCTTCAACAAAGGAGTGATAATGCTGGCTTCATGATGGATCCTTTGGAGTATTTCCATGAATTGAAATACTTCCATTTGAGGAATATGACTTCCCCCCTTTTCTCCTCCTGCAGCCTAAATCCCTGCCCCATACAATTCTGGGGTGGTGGTCAGGGGTTACTCCTAAAAGATCAGCAGTAATATTTTCCATCTAGGCCTTTTATATTGTATCATTTATCGGGAATCAGAGATAAAGTTCCTGTTCCAAAATAGACATGCTAAAAATAATGCATGCTAAAAACAACCAATTTGTAGATGGAGAATGAACAGTAGCAACTAGGAGAAGTAACAAGGGAAGGAATCGGTTTGGGCAGTGCACAGCATAATATGCAGCCAAATGGGAAACAAACAAACAAACACCAGCATTTGGTATTCTGATACCATAGCAGGACAAAGAGATGTACATTGTGTGTAAATAAATAAATAAATAGAATTTACAAAAAAAAAAATGCAGGCTGCCAGATAAGGAGGACAGCAGCCAGGACAATAAAATAAGATACCCAAATGGCTGTGTAGCAGAGGATTTCTTTTCGTGATTGCTGAAAAACATATTATGAGTGGCATGACACAGAAGTCCTTTCAGTAGAGACATTAGCATGGTGTTTATTGGAAATGGAGCTTTCTGAATGTTATCCACACCTACCAGATGTGCAGTGATGGGAGACATGCCATCTCTTTTACATAGGGCTAACCAGTTTCTAGTCACATTCATTTGTTAGCAAAATGGTTGCCTTGTGTTACTGAATAAAGTACCTCATCATCTTAGAAGGAAATTAATTTTGTTTGCAAGTATGGGCTTGTTCAACATTCACTTTCAAGCTGTTACACATTCTGGACCTTTCTCTTTCTCTTTTTCAAACAAGCTTACAAACTTCTCATAGAAACTGAAACCAATTACATGAGCTTGTATACCATATTTGTTAATGTGGGACAGTAAAGCCTTGGGGATCTGGATATTGTACAAGTTTCAAAAGAGTGGCTGCCCTTGCCGTCCATTTAGAACCAAACAGGTATGGCCAAAAAAGAACATCCTTCATGAACATAGGCTCAGAAATGAGTGATGTTCTTTGAAGCAGCTGGCACTCCTTCCATCATGCACAAAACAACAATGGATATTATGGCTTTGACAAAGCAGCAGCAGGTTATTTTCTAAGTACCAATGAGAAAATATATCTCATTTCAAGGTATGTTTTATAGGCAGACTACACAAGTGAAGAAACTGGGATCTAGACCAACCAATGGCATGATTCAGTATAGCAGCTCCATCTACCTTATGCTCTCTGGAAAACAACTCCTATGTTCAGTTATTAGGATCTGAGCCTCCTTTTGGGATGTATGCATGATTGCAATTACATTACTGCCCCACTGACTTCTGCAAACCCCAGCGTATCTGTAGTTTTTTCCTGCTCCCCTCTGCAATGACTTCACTTGTGCCCCTTATAGGTAGCCCTGCCTAGCCTGTATGGAGGTAGGGTTACCAGCTCCCAGGTGAGGACTGGAGATCTCCCGCTTTTACAACTGATCTCCAGCTGACAGAGATCAGCTCCCCTGGAGAAAATGGGCTGCTCTGAAGAGTGGACTCTATGGCATTGTACCATGCTGAGGCCCCTCCGCTCCCCAAACCCTGCCCTCTCCTGGATCCACCCCCAAAGTCCCCAGATATTTTCCAACCCAGAGCTGGCAACCCTATCGGGAGGTTCCCTGTTATGCAATAGTACAATGTGGTTATCCCATTATATAAGCATGATTCATGGTTTTCTTTATAAAAATAAATGGCTATTTTGGTTATTTTACAGCCATATCCTTCTCATATTTCCTCATTGTATCAAGAATTGAGAGACTTACAGAGTTGGCTGGTTTAGATTTTGGTCCAAAGGGAGCAATCCGTTCTGCTGTCAGATTGTTGCCTTTGGCCACATATAGAGCACTGCTAATGTACTCCACTGAGAGATTATGTTCATCCTTTTGTGGCTTCAGGTATTCTCTCAGTGATGCAGAGAACAATGGGGGGGAGCTATTGTGAATTATCACCATCTATGAATGATTACCAAAAATGAAAGGAGGAAAAGAAATCTAAAGTGCAGCCAGGGGCACATGGAGCTGACATTGACTTTAAGGACACATGAGATCCAAATAACAAGTTTATACAATATTACCTGGTCAGTAGTCTTTATCATTTCAAGTCCTGAAAGATGGACATTGTATTGGGATGAGGGGGCAGAAGTTTTGTTTTTGAAGACCAAGATCAATTTAGAATAACTTATCTACCACTGTTAAGAACTGCTTCTTGAAGATTAGCCATGTGATTGGCCAATTGGATGTTTCTCTGCAAGCCAGGCTGCTATCATAATTCATTTTATTAGTACATTTCATCTTAATTTCACATTTATTCAAGCTTTTTGCTTCTGGCTAAGTAAGTCATCTCCATCAGCAGGGGTAGTGATGGCCCCTACATGAATTTCAAAAA
>NW_015172024.1:327557-362599 GCF_001447785.1 Gekko japonicus | reverse complement strand
CCTTCCAAGTCTTATAGCTCAAATATATCTCTGGTTATCTATGGAGAAATTAGTATTTATATGTGAAACACCTAGACGACTATGGCTTGAACAGCCAATTCAAAAATAGTCCACTAGCTGGCGGGTTTAAAAAAAATGAATACTAACAAGGTTACATCTTGATAAAGTGTTACTTACTGAAGAATCTTATAAGTTGTGTAGTCTTTCCCCCACATTAGTGCTATAAAGACTGGCTACAATGAGCTAGTTCCACTGCTGGATGTAACTTTGAAGGAGAAAAGAGCCCAGTGAAACTGATGTGATGCAGAGATTGGAAGGAGAGAGAATCCAGGAAAAGAGAATAATACCTCAGGGAGCCCTCACATGCCATCGCAGTCCCCAGTGACTAAACCACATTATATTAATGGAAAGTGTGTAGCCACAAAATGTTTTAGGTTCAGCCATGGAAGAAATCTGACAATTCCACAATGCAAATGTTGAAACTTTTAATAAAAGAAGGCAGTCTAGGAAAACACATTGTGTAAAAAAAAAATTACAATCTTGCTGGTTGAGGGTAGTCATGGTACTTTAAGTCTCAGGTGTTCCGTTCAATTTCCACTTTGCTCATATCACAATTCCTTTGTAAAGAGAATGACGTCCTCCAACATCAAGCAAAGTTCTCCCTCCCCCATGAAGAAACATTCTAACGCAGGCCCTTTCAGCATTCTCCTTTTAATCCATGTTCTCGACCAGCTCTGGTGTGCCCACACGCTGTTTCTCGGCACATTTTAGATTTCCTCGGCGGGCGTGCAAGCTTAATCCAAGGTCACCACGGTGTCCTCCAAGCAATTCTGCACTAAAATCAAATTCAACCTTCTTTTTATTCACCATTCTGCATTACATTACCTCTCTTCAATTGTCAGCTCAGTTTCACCTGCTGTTGCCCGTGGTTATTTAGATGCTATTTTGCTGTGGACAAATTGCCTCAACTCGAACACTGAAAAAATCTGGAGTGGCAGGCAAATGTGGAAGAATTGAAGGTAAAAATCTTAGAGCATATTAAAAGCAAAGAAAACAAAGATTACCTTTATCCACACCCCATTTTATAAGGGAAGGTAAAGAATTCATGGACATAATGCCTGAAACACTCTTGAGAGGGCAACAGGAGGAGGAGGGGTCTGTCTGGGCCCAGAGACCTTAAAGGAAAATTCATTCCGCATTTTCTTTGCAACTTTTTTGTGCTTTAGCCCAGAGGAGCTTCCTGCTGGAGGAGAAACCAGTGAAGACAAGGCCCAGCCAGCTGGGAAGTTCAGCAGCCCCAGTCTCCCTTGGAAGGGTGAGAACAGGCAGGGGAGGGGATGGTGGTGGAGAAGAGAGCCATGGGAGTGATTAAAGTCTTAGGTTTGACACCCCTAGTGTACTGTCAATAGTTTGCTCTTTATTAGTGGACTTGCAAGAGCAACCTCATTTTTATGGCCTCTTTCTTGGCTGATTTCAGTTATTTCTTATTCTTCATGTACTTAAGAACATAAGAACATAAGAGAACATAAGAGATGCCAATGTTGGATCAGGCCAAAGGCCCATCCAGTCCAACACTCTGTATCACACAGTGGCCAGAAATACCAGTGCCATCAGGAGGTCCACCAGTGGGGCCAGGACATTAGAAGCCCTCCCACTGTTGACCCCCCCCCAAGCACCAAGATGACAGAGCACCACTTGCCCCAGAGTCCCTATCTATACCTTGTGGCTAATAGCCACTGATGGACCTCTGCTCCATATGCTTATCTAATTCCCTTTTGAAGCCGTCCATGCTTGTAGCCGCCACCACTTCCTGTGGCAGTGAATTCTTCTTTTGTGTGGCTGTTGTTCCTTATTTCATCAAGCTCCATTGCTGTGGAAAAGTTGTTTCGCTTGATAAAATGGCACTGATCTGCAAATTTCTGTTTAGTGAAGGGTGGGGTATAAATCCAATCTCCTCCCTCCCCCTCCTCCCCCTCTTCTTCTTGAAATGGTTATTATTATTCAGGGGGCCTGTTTTTGGAGAAGTGGTACACAAACATTTTAAATAAAGTACAAAACAAATAATAAGGACTAATAAAGGATAAGAAGATTGGTTCTCTTATGGATTTAAAAATTGGCTAAATGACAGGAAGCAAAGAGTAGGAATCAACTGACAGTTCTCACGGTGGAGGGAAGTAAGCATTGGGGCTGCTACTATTTGATTTGTTCATAAATGATCTGGAACTAGGGGTGAGTGGTATAGTGGACAGGTTTGCAGATGGCACAAAATTATTCAGGATGGTGAAAAACAAGGCCGACTATAAAGAGCTCCAAGAGGACCTCCACAAATTGGGTGAGTGGGTGACAATGTGACAAATGAAATTCAGTGTTGATAACTCTAAGGTGATGCACACTGGGACCAAAAATCCCAGCTTCAAATATAGGCTAATGGGGTCTGGACTTGCTGAAACTGAGAGAGAAAAAGATCTCGGGGTCATAGTGGATAGCTCAATGAAAGTGTCGACTGTCAACCCAGTGTGCTGAAGTGGTGAAAAAGGCAAACTCTGAATTGGGGATTGCAAATAAAGCAAGCAATATTATAATGTCCCTGTATAGATCTGTTAGGAAAATTCCTGAGCCCAGGAGTGTTTTGTGGGACCCCAGGCCCCACCAGAGTTCAGTGGGTTGGATGGAGATTGGCTAGAGACCGAATCTTTTCCGAGGAAGAGAAAAAGACAGATGTGCCACACTAAAACTATTTATTGAACTTCAGAAACATGCAAAGGAAAAACCTTAATGTATAACATAAAGTACAAAGGATAACCCAGTATCTAAGATAAAATGCTCTGAATACATATAATAAGAATATATTTCATCTGCAAGCCAAGACCCACACAGAAGCACCAGTAGTGTTGGTGAGTAGCCACAAACAATGAAAACACCAAAAATATATATCCGTGGCAGGCTATAGAATCAAATGGAGGTGTCAATTAGGAATATGACAAGCTTGACAAGATACAGCCATATGAACTTTCCCTGAAGTTATTTTATTATCTGTGAGGTCAAGCGATCCTAGACAGCCTCTTCATCAAGAATAGGAGTTAAGGTATCACTTCAACATGCTACCCTTGTCTCCAGGAATGTCAAGCATGTTCATATGTGAAGGGCAAAGGCAGGGCAACATTTATTTTCAAGAATATAGCATTATCCAGGCTGCAAGGACTTGTGGGATATTGAACCAAAGAATGGATGTGAAATACAATTTAAAATGTTGCTCAGAGAGGCCTAGTCTCAGTTATGTGTAATTTCTGCCACAAGATCTATGGTGCAGCCTCACTTGGCATATTGTGTACAGTTCTGGTCAGTCTCCAAAAGGACATTGCCGAACTGGGAAAAGTACAGAAAAGGGCAACCAAGATGATTAGGGGGGTGGAACACCTTCCCTATGAGAAAAGGCTAAAGAGTCTGGGACTTTTCAATTTAGATAAAAGACAACTGGGGGGGGGCATGACTGGGCTTTATAAAATTATGCATAGGGTGGAGAGAGTTGGCAAAGAGAACATTTTCTCCCTCTGCCAAACTACTAGAACTCAAGGACATCCAATGCAACTAACAGGCAATAGATTCAGGATGGACAAAAGGAAATACTTCTTTACACAGAGAGTGATTAAAATGTGGAATTCACTGCCAGAAGATATAGTGATGGCCACAGGCATAGACAGGTTTAAGAGGGGTTTAGATAGATTCATGGAGGACAGGTCTGTCAGTGACTACTAACTATGGTGACTAAAGGGAACCTCCACATTCAGAGAAAGTGAGCCTCTGATTCCCAGTGCCAGGAGGCAACATCAGGGAAAACTCTCGGACTCTGTGCCCTATTCCTGGCCCTCCAGAGGAAGTGTGTGAGGCTGGATGCTGGACTAGATGGACCACTGGTATGATCCAGCAGGGCTTGTCTTATGTTCTGATGTTCTCATGAATTATCCAGCCCAAGACAATAATATTTTCAAGTGTGATGAAGTAATCATGGTCAATTGGGATTTAGGTCTCAGCAAGTACATCAAAGATGAAAGACTAAGTCATAATGATTTCATCTAATAGCAGCTGTAGCTGGAAAAGACAGAAAAAAGTTATATTTTAAAAGTGCTATATAACTAAACAGATTTCATACTCAGTTATTCACTAAAATAAAATCTATACACAAATGCTACAAAAACTTCTCAAGACATTTAAAGGAATGGTTCACACATACATGTACATCTCTTGACTTTTCTAGACTTTGGTACTGTGTACTAGGTGACTAGTAGTAACCAGCTGTGTGAACCATTGTGTCTGAAGTCTGGTATAATATCTGTCATGACCATAAATATTGCAGTCATTATTCAAGCTGAGCGGTCGGGTTAGAATGGATAAAAGGAAGTACCTCTTCACCCAAAGAGTGATTAACACATGGAATTAACTGCCACAGGAAGTGGTGGCGGCTACAAGCATGGGCAGCTTCAAAAGGGAATTAAATAAGCATATGGAGCAGAGGTCCATCAGTGGCTATTAGCCACAAGGTATAGATAGGGACTCTGGGGCAACTGATGCTCTGTCTTCTTTGTCCTTGGGGAGGTCAACAGTGAGAGGGCTTCTAATGTCCTGGCCCCACTGCTGGACCTCCTGATGGCACCTGGTATTTTTGGCCACTGTGTGACAGAGTGTTGGACTGGATGGGCCTTTGGCCTGATCCAACATTGGCGTCTCTTATGTTCTTATGTTAAGCAGATGAGGAAGAGGAGGAGAAGAGGAGGAGATGATTGGATTTATACCCCATCCTTCACTTGGAGACTCAGAGCAGTTTACAATCTCCTTCCCCTTCCCCTCCCCACAACAGATGCCCTGTGAGGTAGGTGGAGCTGAGAGAGCTCTTTCTAGGACTGCTCTTGAGAGAACAGCTCTGAAAGAACTTGTGACTGACCCAAGGTCACACTAGCAGCTGCATGTGAAGGAGTGGGAAATCAAACCTGGTTCTCCCAGATTACAGTCCACGCTCCTAACCACTACACCAAAATGCACACATAAACCAGCCCTAAGTACCTAATAGACCTTGGTAGGGTTACCAACCACCAAGGGAGGCCTGGAGATCTCCCACTATTACAACTGAACTCCAGACAACAGAGATCAGTTCCCCTGGAGAAAATGGCTCCTTTGTGGGGTGGATTCTATAGCATTATAGCTTGCTTAGACCCTCCCCTCCCCACCCTCTCCATGCTCTACCCATGCTCTACCCTCCCCTCCCAATGCTCTTCAGGAATTTCCCAATTTGGAATTGGCAACCTGTTGGGATTCTTATTGAGTAAGTCAGCAGAGTATTAAGAGACTAAGTCCATGGTGTGTATAAAAGTTTACTATAAACCTAACATGGGAAAAAGGTACACAGGATATGAAAATAACAAAGAACTAATATGGCTACATCCTTACAGCTAAAAGGTAAAACGGGAAGAGCTGAATGGCGTCTCCTTCTCTAATCAGAACAAAGAACGGGAGGATAAACCAATATGCTAAATACTTGACACCTTGGTTTCCAATCAGACTAGCAAATTAGCTTCAAAGTTCCCAGGCATTCTGTTGTCTAAACTGACTGGTTACAAACAAACATGTGACTTAGCAAACATCATTAACCCTGTAAATACTGAAGTGTTTTGACTTGTAACACCCAACACAACCCTAGTCCTTGGTATATAGATTATAATTCTGATGAAGTTCCTTTGCCACAATTTTAGATAATAAACGTGTACTAATTCAATAGTGGGTTTCCCCATACCTTCTGTCCAAAGCACAGTAATTGATCTCCTCAAATGCTTTCCACATAATAATCCCAAGGCACCTCATTAGGCCTGCTTATGTGTGTAAGGTTTGGAAATCTGACCCTGAAATTTTGCATACTTGATTTATAAATAGAAATGATAAAATGGGGGAAAGAGAAATGGGAATTAAAGCAATTACTAATAGATACCTGTGAAGAAATTGTTGAAGGGAGGGGGATCTGGTGCCTAGAACAAATCTCATTGTATAAAGGACAGGATAGGGCCATGGTTTAACTTAGTCTCTCAAGCTAAAAAAAGCTAAGCATGCCATCCCTTCTAATGCTGAAGAAAGAAAAGAAAGCAAAATTTATGCCCCTCTCATATATTCCTTTGACTGAGGGGCCTCTTGAGATCTCTTCAGACCCACATTTTAATCACTCTCTGGTGATCTGGAGTGGACGTGGAGGTGGGAAGAAAAGGATACCTGATGTGAGTTTTCTTCTCAACAGATGAATGGTAATTTTTGATGCAGTGAATGATGCATGGACACCAGAGTATATTTCTCCTCCTCACTTCCTTGAATTCAGTGTCACACAGTTGCCTGACTAGGGATGCTTGAAGAGCTGCTGGCTCATGTTCCATTCACTGGTGATGAACAGGGATTCAGTGTTTCAGTGATCAGTTTAACTATTTGTCAACCTATTTGTGGCTGTTTAGCAAATTGCTTCACCATATTCCTTTCTCACACACTCTATTTGCCTTATAGCCCCCCCCCATCCTTGCTGCATGACTGTTCCAATCAGAAGGCAACTGTTTAAAGAGACTATTAAATCAGCCACAAATCAATTAAATCAGTCAGAAATAAAAACCATGTTCTCATAAAATCCTACCCTTTGATGTTTGTCTAAGTAATAGTCCCTAGTGACAATAATACAGTTATGATCATTAGCACTGTGTGTGCCAATGGGCCATGAACACAGGCTATATAACTGCACCAAACTGAGCATGTGCAAAGCTGCTGCCAGTTCCAACCAATCAGTGGCATCTGTGCAAAATACTATTGCAAAACTGGTCAGCAGGTGTTTACATCTGTTTGGCATGAGCTGAACAGAACAGGTGATCGTATCATAACTGATTAACATTTTTGAACATGTTTGACAATATTCCTAATTTTGATTAAGTGGAAGTAGATATTCATAAACATTCTATGGCATCTCAGTAGCTTAGCCAAAGACTAGGTGAGATTTTTAATAAATGAAGCCTGCAGCTGTAATAACTAAAAGAATTTGAAGATTGCAAGCTGTGTTTAACTCAGGCTGTGTTTTTTTCCTGTTTTCAAAAGCATTGTTCTAGTGGTGTCAAGAACCCAAAACTGAGTCCCCCTGAGTCACCGCTCCTTTTATGTGAGCAGCACCCAGCCCTGTGGGTCCTTGATGCTAAACACACACAAATAAACCAGACAGTGCTGGGGGGGCAACAATGGGAGGGCTTCTAGTGTCCTGGCCCCACTGGTGGACCTCCTGATGGCACCTGGTATTTTTGGCCACTGTGTGACTGCAGAGATGCAGAAAATTGGGGGGGGGATATCAAAAACCCATCTGATTCCCCTTTCTTATGACCTTTGTAAAAATATATAAAGGTTTATTGAACAATTTAAAAAAGGAGTTTCTCTATGCAGAACAGTCTCTACTGCTTAGCAACAAGGAAATTTTAAAAAGCTAACTTTCCATTTAGTACATTTAATACCTGGTATTAGATAGTACACCTTCTTGTAGCATAAGAGTCCAAGCTATAGTCTAAAGCGTGGTCCATCATGATGTAGCATAATATATCAAAGCATACTAGCATAAAGTTAGCATGGCTTTTCTCTGGCCTATATCCTTATTATAATCTTTTGTCCATCGGCACCAGGTGGTCTTTTGGACCCAATCAGGGATATTGTTTGATGGAACTCTCCAGAAGATGTTAACAACCACTCCTAACTCCCCCTTCCATCTAGTTACATAATTGAGCACAGGTTCTCACAATTAATCAATTACCACATTCTTGAATGCAGCCTTGAAAGAAATAAGGATGGTATCAGGTATCAACAGGAAGGGCCAAATTACAGACACCTGCAAGCCAGAGCAAGCCTGCTAATTATCATATGAACCCTTGAGGGGAAATTAGGGTGCTTTGCCTCACAAGAGGCAAACCTGGTTGCTTGGTGCTTTTATGTACCCTTTTAATAGCCATATGTTTATGACCCATTGCCACCTCCAGTGGTAAAAATGTTATGTTCACAGTTACCTTAAATACAGCTAGGTTTTAACTGATGATTCTAAAAAATCACTTCATATATTCATACTTTTCTAGGTAAATATAACATGTTGCTGCTGATAGTTAGTGGGAACTGAAAGAAATGCAAGAGAATTAATTTACAATATCAAAGGCTGTTTCTCACAGTGGCTTATAAAAAGTAATAGTCAAATGCATAAACTAATAAATTATAATGTTATGAAACACGAGATGAATCAGATAGTGTGGGGAAAAACAGCACCAACTGAAAGCACAGCTCTTCACCAGTTTATACCAAGCACTAACTAGAAAAGCCACAGGTCCACTAAAATTCAAATCTTAACAGCCTTTCTTTCAAAGGTGAAATCACCAGAACCACTCACCTTAGGGACAGAGTAATTCCACAGCTTAGGGGCCACTGTTGCAAAAGGACTGCAGAGATGCAGAAAATTGGGGGGAGGATATCAAAAACCCATCTGATTCCCCTTCTCCCCCCAATTTTTGTTTGAGCTGCTGATCACTCATGTTCTCTGCAGCTGAATCTGTAAGATGTAGGTGGGGAGAAGAGAAGCTGTTGTTATAGATGTACACTTTAAAAATGATATTTTTCAGATTTGGATTTTTATCAAGGCAAAAGTGCTGATATTCAATGGCATTTGTGGATTCAGATTTGGGCTTTTCTGGGATTCTACAATTATTCCATTATACTTTACTAGGAGTAAGGCCTGTTGTGGAAGAAATACAACGAGCTCTAGAAGGAAGCTTCAGGTGAGTGTCCCGACTGTGGCTGGTGGCGCGGCAGAGGGAAGGGGAAAATAGAGGGAGGCAAGCCATGTTTATTTCCTTCTGCTTAGCTATAAGGCAGGGCTGTCTCAAGTCATTTTACTGCCCCAAGTGGGTAGTATGGGAGGACAGCTTCATGGTAACAGGTATGGTTCCCTCCACCCCTGACTTATGTTGATTTGGGGTTATGCAGTGGCAGCTAAGGTAGAAAAGCACCTCCTCCTATGCCATGTCTTCTGGGTTCCAAGGGTCTGGAAAGTGGTTCCATAGCCAGTTACAGGGTTGCCAACTCTGGGTTGGGAAATACCTGTAGATTGGAGGGGTAGAGCCTGGGGAGGGCAGGGTTTGGGGTGTGGAGGGACCTCAGTAGGGTATAATGCCATAGAGTCCATTGCCCAAAGCAGCCATTCTCTCCAGGAGAACTGATCTTGGAGATCTCCAGGTGCTGCCTGGAGGGTGGCAATACTAAGGGAAGGGCCAGACCTGTAGATTTGAGGGGTAGAGCCTGGGGAGGGGAGGGTTGGGGGTATGGAGGGACTTCAGCATGGTATAATGCCATAGAGTCCATTGCCCAAAGCAGCCATTGTAATAGCTGGGAAATTTTCTGTAGGGGAAATGATGTGCTGTGGCTGGGGAACGTGGTGATTTCTGGGAGATCTCCAGGCCCCACAGGGAGATTGGCAACTCATGTGACTGTTTAAGGGAAGATTGGGATATGTATTTTACCTCAGGACACATTGAATGACTCCCAACAGCAACAGCAAACTGTTTAGAATGTTAGAGCCAAAGGCCAATCAGTCCGCATATGCAAATGACCTCTGTGTTCCGACTGGCTACTGGGGGGAGAGGAACAGCAAATTGTTTAGAATATTAGAGGTGAGACTCAGGCAACACAGCCAGTGGATAGGGACAGCTTCTGAGTGACACATCACAGAGCCAACTGATTTGGGAGCATGTGGAATGTTCACACCAAAATAGAATTATATATAAGGAGAGGTAGTGAGACTTGGGGGTGGGGGTTGGCTGTTTTTCTACCAAATGACACCAAAATTTCAGGGAAGGTAGTGCTGCTTACCCACTAAAGACCTCCCAAGTTTTTATGGGTCCCTGAGCAAGGTGTCTCCAGTCATCTTACTTGCAAAGCTATTGATAGAAGGAAAAATGGCCCCACTGCCACAAAGGAAGAAGAGAAGGAACTTGTCTGGTCCATAGCTCTGCCAGGCCATATACCTGACTTGCACCAGCTGGTAACCCTCCTGCCTAGGCCAAGCAAAATTTGTGCCAGCTGGGAGTTGCCTTCTCCAGGTCAATTGACACGTTTATGAATGGCTCTGATTGAAAGAGAGAAATATCACTACTTGGGAAATTTGGAGACTCAAAGAAAAAAACAAGCACCCAAACACAAAAAAACTTGTGGATTTTTTGTGGAGACAGTTTTTTGTAAGGCCTAAGAATCCTGAACTTGTGTTACCATTCCAGAAAATCACATAACAACCTGTACAGGGATTAGCCCACTCATGCCAGTCCAGGAATGAGAGGGAATCCTGTACTTTTCAGTACATTAAACAACAAACCCAGAGGTAGGCTATACCCTCTCGGGTTTTCAGAACAATGTGCCACCAGAACCTTTTTTCACTAGTCCCCGCATTTCCTAAGTGAGAGATTCCAGCCCTTAGTTAGCATCTGGGATTTAACACAGTAGCAACTCTAGCTCAGAGATGCACGCTTTACTCTCCAATGGTAGCATATATGGTGAGCATTTAGGCACAGGACTTAGACTTGGAAGTCAAGTTACAACATCAAAGCCAAATTAGCAACAAAAAGGATCTTTATTCAGTACAGAGCACAGCAACAGACTACCAGAGATTACAAAAATAACAAAGGCTAGGGCTGTTTGCCTTAACTAGACATTAATGATTCATAGTTACCAAGTCAGGAACCTTCATCAGTCCAAAATAGTCCAAGTACCAGGGGATTTTGAGGAGAAATACCATCTTTGCACAACCATGTGCTCCAGTTCACAAAGCAACTCTTTGTTTTCCAAGAGACAGCATTTCCAGGAGTTATAAAACAGACAACAACAAGAGGAGGAAGGGAGAGCTAAGAAACTCATTCCCAGAGGGATCAATCAATCATAGCCCAATTCCAGTCACAAATCAGCTGTGGCCATCAGCCAATTGCAAGTGGGCATGGGTGTGCCCAATTGTTGGTTGCCATAGCTGCAACACAGGAATGGCTAGAAGTTTGGAGCCCCTCCTGCAGTCAGGTGACCCAAACCCCACAGCTTCTTCATTGCCTACGTGACAACACTCATGTGAAGCCTAGTGTGGAGCCTTACAGTCTAGCTTCTAGTATGGAAGTGTGAAGAATGTGGGTTATAAAGTTGTTCAGGCCATCTGGCCCACCATTTACCTTGCAACAGGAAATAAGGCACAGCATGTTATCTGATAGACATCACAGGAGAAGGCAGGAGACTTTTAGAGATCAATATTTCTATACACAACCCCAAACTGATTTTCAGCTCAGGAATTCCAGAATGCATGCCACTAGCCATTGTTCTTTTCTCTCTATCTGAAACTGAAAGCTTGGGCCCTGAAAACCAGGAGCAATCTGTTCCTTTCATCTGCAGCCCCAGCTGACAGCTTTGAAAGGGGGGTAAAGAAACAATCTTATTGAAAGCTTGGGCTGACAATAGGACCAGATGACCCTCCCTCCCCACAACTGACAGTTTGGGATGCAGCAGAATATGAGCTTCTATTCTCTGCAGCCCAAGCTCCCTGTTTGAGGACATGGTGAAAACAGTATTACACCCTCCAAATTATCAATGGGAGAGAAACAGATTTCTTCTGCATTCACCACCCAAGCTGTGAGATTGGGCTGCAAAGAAGAGAAGCAGATCACTTCTGTTCTCCTGCAGCACAAGCTGTCAGTCCATTATGTCAGTTTCTCTGCATCTCCTTCTGTCAGTTTGCCCCCCCCTCCCTCCCAGTCGGAAGAAAGAGTCAGATAAGAAAGCTTTATTGAAGGTCAACTTTATTTAAACTTCAACTTGAATAAAGGACCAAACCTAACCTGTGACACAGTCTAGGCCAGGGATCACACCTGATCCCTCCCTTGCTGTAAAATGGGTGAGCCACCCTACCCTTAGCTAGAGCCATCTTGGGATGGTGCAGTTCAGACCAGCACAGCAAATGGGCTATGCCCTGGAAGTCCAACTCCCAAGCCATACAAATTAAGGAGACAACCAACTCAGGCAGCCCCTGAAAACAGTCTGCATTCCTCAACCTTGGTCATGCAAGAGCCCTAGCGCCCAAACTGAGGGTGCTAACTGGTGCTCACCAAGCCACATATCAGACCCCAAATACAATCCACAAGTGAATAGGTGTCTTGAAACAAAATACTGTGTCCTGTTTGAGTTTCAGGTTGTACATATACAAATAGAAAATTGCTGCAAAGTTCACACACTATAATGAATAGACAATAGTAAACTTGATAACGACGCTTCGTGATGTTTAATTCCTTTGTTTTTCAGAACACAGGACGTCATAAACAGAAGATGACATCAACAAGATCCTGTAATACATAAGACATAATTTAAAGTTAAACTCATCAAGGTTGCATTATTACAATTACCACTTGCATGTATATATTACAAAGCTTACCAGCACAGCTTCAACAGCACACGGCTAACAAGTCTTAAGTTCGGACAACAAGTTTTAATGGTTACAAACCAAATTTCCATTAAATAGATACAACCATAAATCACATGCTGCAGATTCGACGGGAGCCAACTTATCAGTGCATGTGTATTTAACACATCTTATATAATTCTACTCATACAGAAAACAGGGGTATTTTAACACATTTTATCTGCCCTCATAGAACTTGGAACATAATTAACAGTGCATCAAACCTAAAGAGGTGATTTTCCAGACTTTATTACAGAAAGGATTTATTACAAAAAACAAGACAGTTCCAGAGCTGCATTAAGACCTGCTGGTTGTACCGTATTTCGCTTAAACGTCCAGAATGCTTCTCTTTGCAATAATAATTTATGAATGTCTATGATGTTATAAGGTTTAGACCGTACCACTTCTAGAACAACACATTTGAACTCGTTATACCCATGACCAGCCTCCGAAAAATGTTGTACAAGGGGCGCGGTTGGACATTTGTGCTTTAACTTGGACCTGTGCTCAAGGACTCGTGTACGGAGAGCTCTTGAAGTTTGTCCCACATATCTATAATTACAACCACAGGTAATCATATAAATGATACTCTTCGTTGCACACGAGGAGAAGTGTACTAAGTTTTTACTGAAGCTGATCTCCGGGAAATTGAGGACACCTGTCTCCTGCATGAATGGGCATGCGTCACACTTTCCACACTTAAAGTGCCCTTTCGGTAATGACTCAGCTTGCTGGTTCTTTAAAATATCCGCTCTGATTAATTTATCTCTAATACTCTGAGTTTTTTTGAAACCTATCACTGGAGGTTGTGCGCATGCCGCAATGTCGCCCAAAATATGCCAATGTTTAAACACAATGTTTCTGATAGCATAAGCCCTATCTGTATATTCCAGTGCCCAACACAATTTCCCGTCCGTACGTTTCTCAGGTCTACTTTGAAATAGTTCAGCACGGTCACGACGAGTAGCTCTAAACCTGGCACGATCTGCCACCCAGTCTGGATATCCTCTTTCCTTGAATAACCCCTGCAATCTATCAGCCTCAATCTCAAAATCTGTTTGGAAGGTGGAATTTCTTTTAATTCTAAGAAATTGTCCATAAGGGAGATTGTTCTTCAAATGATTTACATGATGGGAATTATAATGTAATAGAGAATTTCTGTCGGACTTTTTATGGAAGGGACGTACTGCCAGATGACCATTTCTAACAAACACAGTGGTATCCAAAAGTTGACCTCCGAACAGCTAGCAACATGTGTGAATTGAATGAATTCGTGCACATTATTGAGCCAATGGACAAACGGTTCAACCCCATCTATTGCTTTAAAAACCATGAACAGATCGTCAACTTTTTGGGCAGAGCAAATGGGCGCGATCCCACGGCAACATCTGGGAATCGTTGCCTGCCCATCCCTGTTCCGTCCCAAATGCCGATACCGCACAGCAAAAAAACCCCACCTACCTAGGTGGTTGTATCCCTTGAAGTGGCTCAAGGCGGGCCGTGGGATCGGCCAGCACATCCTTGCGCCACCGCATCTTGGCCCCCAGTTGTACTGTGAATGCTCGAGCATGCGCAGTTCGGCAGCCTCCCCCTTCCATCGGACTCTTGCTCCCCGGCATCTGATCGTGCCGGGGAGCGATGCGCTGTGGCTGAGGGGATCTGTGGGATCCCACCGCGGCATCTCAAGTTCGGTGCGGCTCTGATTAGCCGCGTTTCAGCCATCCCGTGTGGCAGGGACCCTAGTTAAATAGCACCACCCCTGCCAATTCCACAATCCACTGCAAAAACAGTACAGGGTAGGCGAAAACACCCCCGCCAGTAGGCCAATCAGCAAGGGGTAAAACATTCCTACAGAGCCCCCATAAGGAGTGACCAGCAGAAGCCTGCACTGCATACAGGGTGGGAGAATGGACCAAGCCCGAGGTAAAGACTGGGATGGGCAGGGTGGAGCCAGCCATTGTAAAAATGCTGGGCCCACCCCTGCCAAGAGCCCAGATGCAGACTCAGCATATCTGCCTTTCCTCCCACCATGGGAGGCAAAGGTGGCCTCTGGCAGCATCAGCTGTTGGCCAGCTGAATTCTGGTGCAGAGAAAAGCACAATGGTGTCTTTCATCTCCAACCCAAACTGATACAATGTACTGCAGAGAATAAAACAATCCGCTTACATTCTCTGCTGCTCACGCTGAAACTTGGTGGGAGAGTCATTTCCTTCTCTCTCTTCAAATATCAAACAGAAAACATGCATGCTCTCAGTTCTGGGTGAAGATGAACAGAGGGATCACTGTTCCTTTTTTCTCCACCTGAAAGTAAATGTTTGGGCTGCAGATAATGAGTAATCTTGTAGTCCTAGCTGACAGCTGGGGTGGAGTGGGCAGGAAGAGAAGTGCTTCTCCCACACCATCACCACCTGAAACTGCTTGGTGTTAGCCAAATTGCCTTATTTTATTAATAAGCTTGGGGGAATTATGAATATTAAATGGCAATAGGCATAAAATATGGGATCATAACCTGTGTATATGGGAGTCAGAATTCCCGGAGTCCGTGCATAGATGAGAAGATTGCAGACTTGGCCAACCTAAAAAATCAGCAATGGCTGAACATAGCCTAACTCAAACAGGACACAGTATGTTCTTCAAGCATACAAACAATAATCAAGCATTCCCACCATAGAGAACAATGGAGGGGATGGGGCAACCTTTTTTGGGGCGTATAGAATTGGACCCCCTGGTCCAATGTTCTTCAAACGTGGTTGGTATCTTGGGGAGAGGCTACAGCAGCTACACTGCGAGTCTGGAGCCTCTCCCTCAAACCCTCTCCCCTCCAGCCCCCAGAATATACCCTATGTTTTCGCCATTGACTTCAAAGGCCCATAGGATATAATGGGGCCAAATTGCTACAGAAATTCGGCGGCAAGCCGATTCAGATCAGAGAATCTGAATTGGCCTTCAGCAGCCCAAAAGGGGTCCGAATGGGCCATTTTCAGGGGTGCATTTGGTTCTGACGAACCGAATGCACATCCCTAGTTAGTAGAAGAAAAAGCAAGAGAGAGAATCCACCTTAAATAGCTAAACTGTGACCTGAGGCAATGACCATGTGGTCCCCTGATTCCCAGGAAGTGCTAAAAAAAGCTTAAACTCTGGATGGGGCATTACGAACCGAATGCACATCCCTAGTTAGGAGAAGAAAAAGCAAGAGAAAGAATCCACCTTAAATAGGCAATGACCATGTGGTCACCTGATTCCCAGGAAGTGCTAAAAAGAACTTAAACTCTGGATGGGGCATAAAGGGATTAATAGTTGGGCAATTGAAAATTAATGGTTGTCAGGGAGTGACACCTCTGGGGGAACAGGTTGAGGCAAAGGAGAGAGTGAAGAGATCCAATCACGTAGCAGGTCTGGTGCTTCGTGTTAACAATCAGATACTTGACAGCGGCATTATCTGGACAGGTGGCAGGAAGGCTTGATCGCTGTCATTGTCTTTAGCTGGGCACGGTATTTTGTTTTAGGCTAGCTCAGGAGGAAGAGGAATGTGTTATTTTCCAGGTGAAGCTAGCACACAAAGGGGGGGTGCTGTGTAGTGGAGAAGAGATTCCCTCATGGCTTCTGTTCAGGAATATCTGTCCTTTGCCAGAGCACAGTTGAGGACTGCTGTCTCTGTGTGCACAGAGGTCAGAACTTTAGGTCTGCATCCTGGTGCTTGTGTGGATTCAGAGGTGCAGGGGCAGAAGGCTTCTGTAGTCCCGGGTCCACATCTGGCTTGGCACATGTTCAGGGCACAAGGCTTTCCTTGGCCAGTGTACAGTCCATAGTCCAGCATACAGCACTTCTCTTAGGACCACAGCTCTGTCCATTGCCCTGGCACACACTCTTCACAATCCATCTAGGCAGTGATATTAAAAGAGTCTTTGATAGTGCCATCTGAAGTGGCTGCATGGCAACATTTGGCAGCAGAGAACAAGAGCAGTCTGCCCAGAGCAGTCTTGCCACTTTGGAGCGAAAGGGAAGAGAAGTCTGTCTCTGTTGTTCTCCCCACTCTGAGCTTCTTCAGGCCTGGTGGAATAGAAAGAGAAGCTTGGGTGGTGAGGTGGAGAACAGATGGAGAAGCTCAGTTGATATCAGCTGAGAGACAGCTTTTGATCACCACCTCCATACTTCCTGCTAGGTCCCTGCAAGATGCTTGGGAGACAGTTTCTCTTTGGCAACCATTCAAATGATGCAATCACCTGTGTTCAGTATAGCAAAGCACAATATGTTCAGTTGTTGAACAGGTTCACCATAACATTCATGACACCCCTAAATCCCACATGATTAACTGAGATGTGTTACTTCTGTCAGTAAGGAGGCAAAGATCATGCAGCAGAGACCACTAATGATCAGTTGCCTGGATGTCTTTTTCATAAAATCTTTCCATTAAAATTTTACAAAACAGGAAGTTGGATAAAAATCTATATTCTGACTTTTAAAGATTTATGCAATCACCCCAATTCTTTATTATTTTGCTACTATATTTCCAGAGAGCTCATCTGCATATTCAAGCATTTTCTTTCCAGTGCAGGCTACACTAGGGGAAGCCCAGGTGGCTGCCAGAATTTCTGGGAAACAATATCCAGTTTCCAAACTTAGCCAGTGTTGCTTCTAGCTTTGTTTTTCCTAGCCTGCACAGAAAGTTGTGCCAAGACTCCTTTCTCCTCCCCCCACATTCTGTAAAGCAACTAAGGGTTTTGTTAATGCTGCTCAGCACAAAGGCAGTCCATTCCCAACCCCTTCAGCTAAGCAACCTATATCTTGGGAGAACTTCACTTCATATGCCTCAGTGTGCTTGTCAGTTATATCTACCTATATGCTAGTAGCCCACACTATCCCTGTCAACCTGCTTAGAACCTCACCAGGTGAATATTATGACACAACCCTCACTCATAATGTGAAGCATTCCATCATATAAGCAATAAGCATAGAAGAGCCATACATTTATAGTATGCTGATACTTGAATTGCCTATATAAAACCACATTTATTTTTTCCACATTTCATCTTGAGACATATTAGTGTCTGATTGATAAGATATGAATTCACTTTTTTTCCAGGATAACTGCATACTTTTACCACTATTACATCTTTCTGTGTTGGGAGAGAACAAAGCCATTCTTTCTAGAAGATACTTTTTAGAAACAGGCTTTTAGAGAAAATAAATATTTTCTACAGTGCCCATTTGCCTGTTAATTGATGCCTCTTTTCAAACTACATTTGTATTCCATTTAGTAACTGGTTGCTAATAGATTTTTTTCCTGTCATTTCAGACAGACCCATTTTAGTAACCATCTGCTAGCAGAATTTATTTACCTGTTCATACAAACCTTCTTGCATCCTGTTAGCAAAGCGTGGTTGAGCTGCTTTTGAAGGAAACTGCTTTTTTCAGCCTCTTTGTTGTGCTTCTGAATTGCTGTGGTGGGCTGTTTAAAATGTCCATTGTGTTTCCTGCAATGCTGCTTTCCCCCGCCTCTTTTTGCCATGCAATCTTTTGCAGACTTTTTTTTTTAACATTCTAAGTTGAGCGCTATAGCATCTCGATGGTGCCGCTGTCGGTTTAGGGCTATAGTGCTCAACTTAGAACATTAAAAAAAAGTCCTGTTTGAAATTACAATAGTGCTTCAAAGAGGGCTCATTAATGGAAGAAAATCCATTGTATGACACCCCCTTCCTTGTATCACTTTACTCAAAATCAGCCACACAATTAATAACATCTGGTTGAGAATGGTAATATGAAAAGTGCCAATGTCTTAAATGCACTTATGAGTAAATTCACAGGAGCTCATCTTTGCCAAATTAGCAGGCTGCTCTTATTTTACAGGTTTTCCTCCTTCCCCCACCCCATGTACCACATAAGGAGTAATATATGCACCTGCTTTTTCAGTGTCCATGTGCTGTAATAAATAGCAAGGCACATAACAACAAACTTTTTTTGTAGTCTGCAGAAGGAAAACAGAGTGGTTTTATTGGTGCCTTCAAGTTCCCTGTTTGCTGTCTTTGCTGTTGTTCAAAGTGGAGCTGGCTTTGCATCCTCATTCTCTGGATATGCCCCTGCAAGCTAGATAACAGCTCAAAGGTCACTTTCTACTTGCTGAATGTCAAGAAAACAAAAGGAAAAGTTTAATCCTTCCAAAGCGTAAGAGGGGAGTGCCAAAGGTCACCAAAGATTATTTTAGTGCTGTGTTTTTGTGAATAGCTTTTTCAAAAAGAATAATTACACAAACGAAAGGTCTCTGAGCTTTGCATTATGCCAATTCCCTGTAGTGCTGCTTACTGTGAAATCAGCGAACAGCTACTGTAGCCATTAGCATCTGCTCCAATACCTCATTTGGAAAGGAACAATGCCAGATCATCACTGAGCTCTTCCTAAGTATTTTAAAAGAATATGGCATTAATATAATATGAGTGCTTCCATGGTGATTGTTTAGTGCCAGTTTCTCTGAATAAAAAATAGGCCTAGATCTTATAAGGGCCCTTATTTATGGCTGTCTTAATGACCACTGAACTACTAAGGACCAAGATGCCTGGATTTTTTAAAAGTGTTACTATTTAGGTGTTTAGATGGGGGAAAAGTGAAATAAAAGGCTAAAGCAAATTATAGGTTGGATTTAAGCATACACTTTCACTAAGGGAAGCTTCTCTGATCATTGGAGGAAGTGTCTTTCCTTACAATGCCATCCTGTAGGGAGGATTGGTGGTTGGAGCATCTTCCCTATGAAGAAAGGCTGAATAGTCTAGGACTTCTCAGTTTAAGAATGAGATGACTAAGGGGTACATGGTAGAGGTTTATAAAATTATGCACAGGGTGGAGAGTTGACTAAGAGGATTTTTTTCTCTGTCTCTCAAAACACTAGAACTCAAAGGCATCCAAGGAAACTGATAGACAATAGTTTCAGAAGGGACAAAAGGAAATACTGTTTTACACACCAAGTGATTACAATGTGAAATTTGCTGGCAGAGGATGTAGTGATGGCCACAGGCATAG
Organism: Gekko japonicus; assembly: GCF_001447785.1. Lineage (NCBI taxonomy): Eukaryota > Metazoa > Chordata > Lepidosauria > Squamata > Gekkonidae > Gekko > Gekko japonicus. The sequence continues at coordinate 343,071 of NW_015172024.1, read as the reverse complement.
ACAGTGTTAAAAGGGGATTAGATAGATTCATGAAGGGTAGATCAATCAGTGGCTACTAGCCATGGTGACTAAAGGGAACCTCCACATTCAGAGGTAGCCTCTGAATCCCAGTGCCAGGAGGCAACATCAGAGGAAGGCCTCAGCCTCTATGCCCTGTTGTTGTATCTCCAGAGGAACTGGTTGGCCACTATGTGAGACAGGATGCTGAATTAGATGGGCCATAGGTCTGACCTAGCAGGCCTTTTTTAAGGTTCTTATCAACTATAGTTCAAATGTTTGGGACATTAGTCCCGCACAGGGGATCTAGTACTGCTTGCACTCAGTTCCATGGAACTTAGAATAATAAAGCTACATAAGTAATCATCATCATCAACAACAAAAACATAATGGAAAGCTCTTTTAATATGTGCACATATTTCTCAGGATTTTTAACTTCTGGGAAGACTGCTGAAGTGTTGTATTAGGTGTGAAATTTAAGATTTTCCCATCATCTAAAAATGCTGCATGACAGAAAAAGTATAATAATATTGATTACATGATGTATTTTACAAATAGCTTTAAAACCTGAGCATTCTTCAGGTTTTAGATCACAAATGATGAAGTCCAAAGACAAAATTGTCTTTGAAAATTGTTGGAAATTGGATTGATAGTTGTGTCCAAATTAGTTTTTTGTAATATACCAAGATTTGTGAGGGGGGGGGATGATTTCTGTAGCTATTACAGGGCCCTAAAGAAACACATTGCATTGAAAACACTGCAGCAAAAAAACTGAAGAGATGAACATAAATTGAACTGATTTGCTTGCAGGCAAATCAGACTACCAAATAGAAAGTGTAACATCAATTTAAAATATTATATATTACACACCTAATGTGCATAGGTGGCCCACACCCCTCAATAGAAATGGCTGTTAAATTCAGATTAGGATTTTGAAGCTTCTAAAGTGACTTTCAGTTGCTTTAAATGTGAAAGTCTTGCTGAACCTAGGATGGCAAGAAACTTAACTCACAAGATAAATCCTGTGCTTTTTCTGAAAGAAGGTAGACATTGAAAGTAAGTTTAGGCTCCTCAGAGAGATAGAAAATGGAAACAATAGCTATAATAGTTATGTAGAATAAACAGATCTTTGACATGCTAGTAACTGTATGAACAACAAAAAAACTTAATTTTAGTTTTAAAAATAGGATCTGCCTTGGGGACTATTTACTTTTCTTCAATCAAATGGCAAGTAGTCTTCATGGACTACTTATATTTCATGTAATCAGAATATGATTAACACTGATTTGTTAAATTCTGTTCAGTTTCAGTGGAAATATAACAAACTTTTAATAGGAAAGTTGAGTCTCAGGATTGGTGGATGTAAATAATTTAAAAATTGTGTTACTAGATTGATCTTAGTATTGATTTATCATGAATAAAAGTGATACCCCCATTGAGTTACATCATAGTTCAACATTGGATTTCAGATTACAAATTTATACAACATGTGTTAGAGGAGGCTTAATGGACAGGAGGATTCTGAATTAGGGAAGTGGGAACATTAGTCCTTCCATGAGAAAAATAGCTCCTTGTAAAGGGGAAAAATCTATCAAGTGATCTATCAAGTGTTTAAGAAGGAAAAATGGAACTAGTGAGAATGTTCCTGCCTTCACAAACTTAAGTAATTTTGAGAGAAAAAGTTCATGCTTGTTAATTTAAGCAGTGACTGCCAAGAGATATCTCTCCACAGATTTAAAGACCTGTCTGTATAACAAAACAGCTATGTTACTGTTACAAAATATCTGTTGTATATAGTTATACAAAGTTGCCTCATTCCTGTTGTCTGTTCATCTGCCAAGTGTAAACCTAAAACTAGGGGTGTGCGCTCCATATTAATACCCGAAAAATACCTTTTCGGTATTTTTTTGGTATTTATTCAGCTGAATACAGATTGGAGATCTGTATTTGGCAACCAAAACTCCCCCGCCCAAATAAAAGCTCCTAGAGCCAGGCTGCAGCTGCGACGTGACTCCAGAGAGAAGGGAAGAGGTTTCAACTTTAAATCCCTCCCCATCCCCTTACTGAAGTCGGGCTGCAGCTTAAAAACCACCCCACAGAAGAAGCCTAGCCACGCAGCTGGGTCTGTGCAGGCAGGGAGGCCTCTCCCTCCCCATCCACACAGATCCCAAGCCCAGCTTCTTCTGCAGGGTCGTTTAAGCCACCCCACAGAAGAAGCTCTCCCAGCAAGGATTTAAACTTTAAATGCCTGCTGCGTTGAGTGAGTCGCAAAGTCATGCTGCAGAGACAGCATGAGACAAGTCAACCCAGCAGGGATTTAAACTTTAAATCCCTTTCCCATTATAATGGAGCCAAATATATTTTATTTCCCACATATTAACCCAAATACCAGCACAATACCAATACTGGTATTCGGGAATACTCTGGAATACTGCATATTTTGAGGTCAAAAGTATATGAATGTGAAGTCAACCAATTTTTTTTCTTGCATACCTGTACCTAAAACCTACCTGACAGTTTGACTTGTCCCTTTCACCTACTAAAGTGAAATAAAGCAGTTTGTTATTTTGAATTATTATCAGTTTTTTTATCCAATAATCTGACATATACAAATGGAGGATTTGGCAGCTTCTGTAGGCTAGATTGGTATATGTCTATATAAGTTTTAATTAATTAATTAATTGGATTTGCTAGGCTGTCCAGCGTTCTGTGCACCTTGGTGTTTAGTCATGCCGGCCACATGACCACGGAAACGTCTTCGGACAGCGCTGGCTCTTTGGCTTTGAAACGGAGATGAGCACCGCAACCCTAGAGTTGGATTCGACTGGCTTTGGAGCAAGGGAACCTTTACCTTTACCTTACCTTCCCTGCAAGCAGGGCTCAGGGCAGCTTACTACAGGGCAAAATACATTAAGTAATTAGATTTAAAACCAATGTTAAAAGTTACATAAAATCATGTTAACAAATAAAACAATATACATTCTAAGATGGTGGGAAACAGAAATTCAGCTCCCCAGCCTCCTGGGGGGAGGGGTTATGAGGGATGGGGGAGTATGGGAGAGTGCCAGGTGTCATACTGTCCCATTGCTGTCCTCAACTGAATGCCTGGCAAAACATCTCTGCCATGCATGCCCTGCGGAAAGGTAGGCACTCCCACAGGGCATTGATGTTTTCTGGCAGAGAATTTCACCAGGTGGAGGCCAGGGCCAAAAAAGCCCTGGCCCTGGTTGAGGACAGCCAGATCTCTCTCAGGCTGGGGATCACCAGGAGGTTCTTATTCCCTGAGTGTGACACTCTTCCAGGGGCATTTAAACAACTGGCTGGGACAGACACCACAACAAAGAAGAAGAAAAGGGACTGCTGAGCCAAGAAAAACGGAAGCAGGGAATCATTATCAGAAGCTTTCTTGATTAATGAAAAACAAATAAAACTATTCAGTTCATTATAAATTCATAGCCTAAATTCCAAGGAAATGTGTTTTGGAGTTTGTCAGAAATGGACCTTTGATTTGTATTAGACCTTTACCTGAACTAGACCTGGGGCTTGGGTTGCCAGTCTCAGGTGGGGGCTGGAGATCTCTCAGAATTACAATTGATCTCTGGATGACAGAAATCAGTTTCCTTGGAGCAAATGGCTGCTTCGGAGGGTGGACTTTAAGGCATTATACCCTAATTTCCTCAGACCCCCTCCTTCCTCTTTCTCCCTGCAAATATCCAGGAATTTCCGAACCCAGAGTTGGTAACCCTAGAGCTGGCCTTAGAACTTATTTCAATGGCAAAGTTTAGCCCTGGGAAATATGAATCAGGAATAATGCAATATGTCTCTAAGCATGTATAAAGTGCCTTTCTTTCACCACTGAGCAATTAACAATGGCACTCAAATATTTTAGAACAGGGTAGCAGGTGTTCTGTGTCAATGGATGGGACTCCCTACTCCACTTGAGCTCTGGTGCTACTCTTTTTAGAACTTAGCTACTGGCAAACTGTCACAGGGGTCAGTGAAGGTAGCCTGAGTAAGGTCTTACCTTGACAGTCAATAGTGGAGAACAAAAGTGATACAAATTGCTCTACGCCGTTACCTAGAAACCATGCTATAAATGTGACATTTAAGAATATGGCTGAAGTTTATTAGACTTGAACTGTATTGTGGGTAATTGCCCAGTAATAACCCTTCCTAAATTATATGAAGCCTTTACTTTACTTAACAGGGAACACAGGCTCCCCAACCACTAATATTATCATCATTCAATATAATGAGCAACACAAACCATTCTATTACCAATCTAAAAGCAATAAATGTCAAAGTAAAGAACTATGCAATATTCTGTCCTGAAAGAACAAAGGACAAAAGTAATGATAATGCTTTTTATATTTGCAGTCTATTATATCACACATAACAAATGACCCTGTAATTGCAGACAGTGTTATTTTAACAAATTAGGGGAAAGGGAGGGAAATGTTGGTAATTGCCCCCACAAATTCTGTCAGATTTTTTAAAAAAGGAATGAGTTAATAATCTTTAAACTCATATTAACGGGTTTATTTGATGCTTTCCTAATATTTAAGTAATTGGTTGGCTTTAGTGATGGTATTTGATGTTGAGAAGTGGGCAGCAGCTGAAAGGTTAGAGTGCCCAGCTGGGCCTTAAAATATTCCAATGCACTTCTCAGGACTCATGTATTCCAGATGTTTGTACTTATCAGATGTAACAGCCCCTAATTTCTGGTCCCTATCCTTGGTAAAAAATTGCCCTTACATCCAAATGAACAACAAACAAAAAAAAACCCTGTTTATTAGCTGGCTCAGGTTAATCCAACAGTGGCACATGTTAAATATGTATACCAGAAGTTATGTTCAGCAGCCTTGTCCAGAGGTGCTCAGATAGTCACTGAAAAGCCCTGTGAACATGCTCAGAATGTAGTATATGGAAGAGGGAGTTCCTAAGTGGAACTCCCTCTCTTCACATGATTAGGTGTGTCTTTTGGAATATACTAATTAGAACTAGGTTGCTGGTAGTTAGGACTCCAGCTGTTGTTAAGTCTATGTTGCTCCCTGACTTGCTGTCCTGCACATTAAAAAAGGTTTTTGAAGACATCCTGTCTTCTGTGTCTCTCTGGCCTTAGAGTAGACTATTTACCCACCTTCACAGTGAGTACACTTTACAGAGAAGCCAAACATCATACACACTTAAAAAAATTACTACAAAGTAGAATCATACAACAAACAATTGATCTTATTGCTGCAATTGAAATAAAAGCATAGAAAGAAATACTTTGAATTCCATTAGCCGGTAATAAACATGATTTAATTGGACCATTGAAAATGTGTGAATTGGTCTGTTGAATAGCTCTATGCAAAATTCAGAGTGTGCTGAAGCAGTCACAAACATTTTCTACTAGATGTCCAACTCACAACTCAATGGCACCACTGGTTACCTGGCCTTTGTAGTGTGCCAAATCTTGACTGGACTTCAAATTCATGCTGAATTAGCATGATTACTATAGTTTATGCCAAACTCTTGACAATACCTCTGTTCTGAAGTCATTTGATCATGAACACGTCATCAGTCTAGCCCTCAAAGCAAATCCAGCAACAGTGTATTCTCCAGTTAGCAAATTATCTGATTTCTAAAGGACTGGATTATTCTAGAACATGACGAATATCAAGAAGAGCAATATTCTGCCAAATCCAGGCACTTGCTGTATTACTTGGAAAGGGCTGAAAGTCTGTTTAACAGGGCCTCTCAAAACTACCAGCACTCTTTCTTCATCTAATCAAAACAACAAAATGGTCTTTTCCTTCCCTCTGTATGTTAGTGAATGTTTGTTGCATTTACTCCATTGAAAATGGCAGGTGGGAGTTGATAACGTCCATTTCTCAAAGATAATGACTAAATCAGCTCTTTAGATTATAATTAATTGTAATTAAACAATATAGCTGCAGGCTGGTTAGTAAATACCAAATGTACCATCTGTGCGTGCAGCATTTACAGCTGTTTGGGTTTCCATTCTGCTCCATTTGCATTGCTAGCTGAACGTTGACTTGTGAGATAGACACAAAGTACATAAGAGGTTGTCTTTTATCCCTTTTTAGTAACAGACTGGGGATTTGGTGGGCTTCATGTACTTCTTCAGTAAGAAGGGAGAAGATTGAAACTATACTGAGATTAAATTCAAAACAAACCAGATTTACACTGTTCATGTGTTCAACTTCCCCCATTGGGAACAACTCTGAAGTGTAGTAGCTGCTGTTCACAATATCAGTTCTGGGTTTGTGGAAAGATTATCCAGACAGTCCAAAGAAATTTTGTGATGCCACTATACAAATTAATTAACAACAATTTGTTAAACCAGAGAGTTCTTAAATCTAGATCCTGACTCAGCCATTATCTCTGTCATCTGTGAACTTTCTGGCCCCAAGTAGCTTCTAAAGCCCTAAATCTTGCTCCACCTTTCTTTCATAGTCAAGAGCTCACTCTTATCTCCCTTCTGGCTACCTGCACTTTGTGTCTGAGCAGCACAGGACATGCTCCATATGGGTTCCACTTTGTATGAGCTGACATCTGTTTTTTATCAAGCTTCCACTACAGGGAAATTGTGAACCCCAACCCCGCTGAGCCTGCGCTGGTGGGGGAGGACTGATTTGCCTCCCCAAGAGGCATGAAGAGTAAAGAAACCTACAAGGGGCAGAGCCAGCCTATTTAAGCTTGGCTCCTGCCCCCTACCTTACAGGTCCGTCGGCGAGCTCGGGCTAGACGGAGCGCGAGAGCTGTGCTGCTGGGTGCTTAGGCCTTTAGCTGTGCAAGAAGCAGCAACAGCAGTGTCGGTTGGGCTCGTGGCGATGGTCAAGGCTTGTGGCGGTGCGCTCAAGCAGGGGCAATCTTTTTGGAGCTCATAGCAGCAACCTTGTGGTGGTGGCAAGTGGCTCGTTTTTAGCGGCAACAGAGGATCAGCGGCTGAAGCAGCGGAGGCAGTTTTTACGTGGTGCCGGCTGAGGCCCCGCTGCAGTGCAACATTGGTGGTTGCTGATCAGAGCACTCCCTGGGTGGGAACAAATGTGCGGCTGTCCTTGGGACCACACTAGTATTTTCAACAGCAGTTATTGGGGAGGGAGCTTTGGGTGGTGTCCCCCCCCCAGTAAGCAGTGTCATAAGGCTGCTTCGGCTCCAAGAAATGCCCCTGCGGCTCCTGGTCGACATTCGGAGGCCCATAGTCCTTTTGAAGGGGCAAAGGCTGTTTTTTGGGCAGGAAGATTTGGGTGACCATTTGGAATAATTTTAAAGTGGCGGCCATTTTGAAATTCATTCATTTGGCCCTGTTCATTTCCATGCAGGTGGCCATTTTAGGTCTTCTCTGCCAGCAGCCATTTTAGGCCTTCCATTTGAGGTCTTCCTGGGGTGGCCTATTTTAGACATCAACCTTCCCCGTGTTAGTGATAGCTAGTTTGGACTTTTGCCTGTTAATAATAATTTTCCCTAGCCTTTTAGGGCTTGTGGGGGGGAGTGTGAACAGTGCTGCTCCCAAGGGACACCTGCTTTGGCTGACATTGTAGGCATGGCTCCTAAGAAGGGTGTCGGGGCTTCCAAAGGGAAGCAGCCTGCCCCCAAACGGGTTGGGGCTGTCCCAGTGCAGGGCAGGCAGCCTCCTAAAAAGAGGCCTATGCCGGTCCCCACACCTTTTCAGGTTGGTGACCCAGGGCCTTCAGGAGCTATGCAAGGCATAGTACCAGCACCAGGGTTTCAGGTGCCCTCTGCCCCATCAGGTAATGTGAATTTAGCAGTGGTCTCCCGAGCACCCACAGGTACGATTACACCGGCTCTCCTGGATGTGGTCTGGGATACCCCTGTCAGCAGGGCAATATTAGACAGGCTGGTTGGTATCGAACAGCATTTAAGTGGGCTTTTGTCTGTATCACAAACAGAGTTGCCTTCTTCTGAGATCTTTCAAACCCAGGTTTTGAATCGCCTCTCGGTCATTGAAGATCGCTGTTTCGGTGCTGGCAGCAGGGCTGGAGTTCCAGGGGTCGACGAAGTGTGTCCAGTCGCGATACAGGAGGGCCCAGCTGAACAGGTGGTGAGGATCAGCAAATGGCGTCTCTTGGTGGCACATCACAGACTCTAGGTAGGCTTGCTGTTGCACAAACACAAACACCTGACAGTTCTTGGCCTTGAGGCCCTGTAGGGCTTCCAGCTTCTACTGGGTCGTCTGTTACAATGTCTGTTGTAGGGGCATTGTCCAGGGACACCAGCATGCCTATTCCTTCAGGGTCCGTTGGAGTGGCAAATAATCACCTTTCTGGGGGCGTGGTAGCTCCGGCTAGCACCTTGCAGGACCACTGGAGCGGTGCTGTTTCACAGCCATCACTGTTAGCGACCTCTTCCCCTGCTTCGGGGGGCATGTCACCCACACCCAGCCTGGGACAGCAGCTGCAGGGTGGAGTCTGGATTGGCTGTGCTCCTCCTGATCCGAGGAATTGTTCTTATGAGATGGTGCCTACTAAGGAGTTACCATCGGGGGAACTGGCGATGCCTTTGGGCGACCATCTCACAACGGCTACCAGGGAGAAGATTTTACGGGGAGATTATGTAGACGTATTCTCCTTGTTATATAGGGAATTGGATAAGAAGGATAGGTAGGAATTGGATGAATGGGACAAGGAGTGCTTGAAGTGCCGCAGTGTAGACGCTAATTGGTACCCCGGCTTCTTGAATTATGCTGGGGTGATAGTTAGGGCAAGGCCAGAAAGGGCTTCATCGCTGCTCCAATATATGGATATAATCCCTAAAGGTTATTCGGACTTTACCGGGTCCACCTGAATGGAATATGATAGGGTCTTCCTGATGAAGGCAGCTATGTACCCAGCACTTTGTTGGGACCTAATCCATCCGCATATCTGGATGCAGACGATGGCCCCTGCCAGGCCTATGTTTGGGGAGCAGTCAGACAGTGGGCATGTTGTGAAGAGGGCCAACGCGGCCTATGCAGGAGTCCCGCATTCCCAGGGTGGTCAGACTATCCAAAGGCGCTCCCTGTGTTACGGGTTTTCCTCGCATGGGAATTGCAGCAGGAAACCTTGTCCCTTTCGGCATGAATGCCCCCTCTGTGCTGGCCCCCATGCTTTTCCATCTTGCCCCAAGGCAAAAACAAGGCCTACAGGCAAAGATAGAAGAGGAGGCAGATGTCAGGGAGGGGGGGCGGTCAGGCCTTACCTGACAAAGGGACCCAGTCCAATTAGGGTTCCTGTGTTAGAGCGCTGGTTGCGCTTGCACCTGAAGTTTGCCGATAGGCAGTATTTGTTGGAAGGGTTCAAGTTTGGTTTTTCACATTCCCTATGTGGGTGAGAGGTGTTCATTTTCAGCTCCTAATTTGCCCTCAGTTTGTGGCATGGAGCAGGTGGTTAGAGCCAAAATTTGAAAAGAGTTCTTAGAAGGCAGGGTAGTTGGTCCTTTCCCCTCACCTCCGGTGCCCAACCTGTGGGTGTCACCTTTAGGTGTAATACCAAAAAAGGCACCTGGGGAGTATCGCCTCATTCACCATTTGTCTTATCCTCATGGCAGCTTGGTGAATGATGCCATACCTAGGTGATCCTAGGTGTTTGGACCGGGTGAGGCGGAATGCCAACTGGCAACTCAAGAACGCCATGGAGGGCGGTTTGAGCATATTTCTGTTGCACCCTGATATACGGGTTGAGTTCCCTGACCTGTATAGGAGAGATGGAATGCACCTTTCTAACAAGGGCAATGACATTTTTTTTCAGATCTCAGGCGAGGGGTCCTGGCGGCGCTGGATTGCATGGTGGGGGCCAAGGCCTAAGCAGAGGCTTGACCTTCACGGTGGCGGGGGAGCATGATCAGGATGGAAATGGTGAGCACTGGGGCATTGTTATAAAGGAAATAAAGGGTCCTCCAGGAACGGCTTTCGGGCTTTTGCGGCTCAGGGCCGGGAAGGGGTGATCTTCCTTGGAACAATCTGGCTCAGCCTACTTTAGCGGGCCCTTGCGGCTTCTGGGGTGGTGGGTCAGGGGTTCCCTTGAACATTCCACGCTGCTGGTCGAAAGCTACCTTACGGTGGCTTGAGATCAGAGCAGGTGCATTGCCCAGAAGAAAATGAAGGTGGTCAGGAGTTTGACACCTGTCATATTCCTCAGTACATTTCTGGTAACCCCTCGCTAGTCTTTGTTGTTCTTAAGTAAAGTGTCCCTTGTTAAATCCATATTGGTGTCTGTCTCTTTATTCCGACTGGGGGGGGCAATGACATATGAAGCTATTTTTATACTGAGACAAACATGTATGAAACTAGCCCAGTGAATAGCAGGAGCTCTCCAAGGACTGAGATTCCCCCCCCCACTCCTGCTCTCTGTGATCCTTTACATGGTGATTCCAAGGATTGAACTATATACCTTCTGTATGCAAAGGATCATGAGCGCCTTCTGCTTCCCTCCTTGTCTCTTATTTCATTAATCAATGTATACCTGCCTGCTTACCTAATTCTCTTCTCCTCTATTTTATTCTGTGAAGTAAGTCATGCTGAGAGTGTGTGACTGGCCCAAGGTCATGCAGCAAGTTTCCATGGCATGAGTGGCTTTGAACATGGGTTTCCCAGATCCTAGTTCAACACTTTAACCACTGCACCACACTGACTCTCAATAACTTCCTCACTGTATGACAAGATGCACCTGCTCCCTCTTCTACTCAGTTATAAAATGTACTGCAGCTTCAGATGCCACAGGTTACTGTCCCTGACTTCTCCCCATGTTAGGTAGATTTCTGCAGTTCATCCAGCCTTCTAAGTCATTATCTTTAAAAACTTGTGGTCAACATTTCAAGCTTTTAGTCCTAAAGATTAGCTCTTGCAATGGCTAAAGCTCCTTCTTTGGGTCCCTGAACTTGGCAAAGATCATTAACCTGACTTGATTCACAGACTTTTCTTATGACACTATCTGGTTACCCTACACATTTGGATCCCCCCCCCCCGGTATTGGTGATCTAAGATGGCAATGGCCCTAAACATGACTTTTGAGTACTAAGATGATACCGTCTCTTTTATATCTTAACTAGCTGATTTAAGATGTCAACGATAATAGCATCAATCGTTAATGTATACATGAACCCTGTATATTATCTTCTTGCAGATAACAAATTGGCTCTAAACCCTTTGTTAAAGGAATTATGGATTTAGTAAAGGAGCATAGTACTCTGATCAGATACTGAAAGGTCACCTGCCACTACAAGATAAAAATGTGAAGCACTGATGGATTTCTTTGAATATCTTTTATTTCTCTTTGTATATCACCTGGTTCAACTTTTTTAATTTACAAAATGTATACCTTGTCTTTCTGGCTTATTAGGCTATCCAGACAGCTAAAAGATAAAATATATCTATCTATATAAAAGAAAGTCCCTCTGCCTAAAATCAACATCCAGGCCAAACCTCTGGACCTAGAAACATGAAATTCGGGAAGAGCACTCCTACAATGACATAGATGCTCACTAAGAAGGGATTTTTAGAAATTTGACCCCTAAGGGGTCAAAAGGGGTAATATGTGCTCCCTCATTGCCTCCTATGTGGCTACCAGGCTGCTGCCTCCTTCCATTCCCCACTCTCTGATTGGTCAGCTGCAGAGCTCACTGTTCTGAGGTTAAAAAAAAAAGTTACAGAGAGCTCATGACAGTTGAGGAAATCAGGAGTGGCCTGTTACTTGTGAGGTGCAGCAAAGCTGCTGGCCCAGGCTCCCCATGGCTTCAAACATGCTCCCCCTCTTACACCTGACAGACAGTTGCCTGTCCAGTGCAGCAGCAGTTGCAGGGTGCTTAAAGCCATCAGGGAGTTGGCCCAGCCAGCACATTGGCATGCGATACCCCTCTCCCTCCCCCTCCTACACTGGACAGGCAGCTGCCTGTGAGGTGTTGGAGAGGGGGTGGGATGCTTACATCCATCAGGGTGGCTTGCTCAACAGGATAGCCTTAGCGCTGCTGCTGGCCCAGCCTCACCGATGTCGTCAAACACACTTCCCCCCAACACCAGACAGGCGGGTGTCTGTCAGGTGTAGGAGCAGGGCCAGAGTACTTTAATCCATCATGGAGGCTGTCCAAGCAGAAACAGCTTAGCAATGCTGCTGGGCAGCCTCCCCAGTGGCTTTAGACACACTCGCCCTCCTACACATGACAGAAAACTGCCTGTCAAGAGCTGGAAGAGGTGCGGAGTCCTTAAAGCCATAGGGGAGGCTTGCTTAGCAGGATTTCCTTAATGCTGCTGCTGGCCCAGCCTCCCTGATGCCTTTAAACACAATCCTCCCCCCCTATACCGGACAGGCGGGTTTTTGTCAGGTGTAGGAGCAGGGCCAAGGTACTTTAATTGATCAGGGAGGCCACCCCAGCAGGATCACCTTAGCAATGCTGCTGGCACAGCTTAGCCACACTCCCACCCACTATGGAAATATACCCCAAATTTGTAGAAAAGTGGTTTCCTGTATTAGGTCATTTAACTTCTCACAATGTGGGTTCTAGAAAATTGGTTCCTATGAACCTTCTCACTATCTGATTGCTCGGATGTTGTATTGAATACATAGTTATGTCCCACTTCTTAAATGTAACATAAATGAGAACCATTTTTGTAAAAAAAATAAAATGTATGCCCTGTAAAACCCCCCCCCCAATCCAATGCCAAGGACAAACCCCTGAACCAAGAAACCCAAAATAAGGGGAGTGCATTCCTACCATGACATCAACCCCCACTAGGAAGAAATTTCTGAGAAATACGACCCCTAAGGGGGTAAAAAGGGGCAAAATGTGTCCCCCAATTGTTTTCTGTGTGCCTGGCAGGCTGCTGCCTCCCCCCCCCCACTGATCAACTGTGTAGTTCAGAGTTCTGAGGTAAAACCTGCCTGTCTGCACCCTCCTCCCTCTGATTGCTCAGCTGTGGATCTCAGTGTTCTGAGGTAAAAACACGGTTAAAAGAGACTGCAGACGGTTGAGGACAGGGACAGAAATCAGCCTTTCAAGACTCCTGAATAGACATTTCTCATAACAGCCAGCATGACAATTAAATTTATTAATGTTCATGGGGAGATAGTAAAGGACCTTTCTAGAAGCCTGCTTCTGAGTGAGCCCAGGTGTTTTAAGGCAGAGTGGGCGCTCTGGCAACCCAACCCACCAGAGGTGCACCTGTGGCGAAAGGAGGCCTTAGGGGTGGGACGCACGGAGGACAGTGTCGCAGTCCTGACCATGTTACTGAAGGTTGGGTAGCCTGGGGAGGGGTGGATGACCTATGGGACCCATAGCAGATCTGTTATAGGCTGGAGAGAGTGCTGAAGGAAATAAAGGGGAGTTAAGTGCATAGAACCGGGGAGGATGCGGTCAGAACAGAGGTGAAGGTGGGTGTGAGTTGTGAAAGGGGCCAAGTCGGAGGGCGACACCCAGGACCTGAAGGTACTCCAGAGAGAAAAGGGGGGTAGACCCGACTTGAACCAAACACTCAACCCCAAACCCCGGGCTGATGGGGGATTCCTCTGTGGTGTAACAGAGAGAAAACCCAGCTGTCTGAGGTCTCGCAGAAAATCCGTATCTCGCAATTTTCTGATGCCCGCCCTCTCCAGCCCATGATGCCTGGGACTGGCGCTCGATTCATGACATACACATATAAGAACATAAGAGCAACAATTAAAACATAATGCAGAAAAGAGAGATCAATGAGGGAATGTCAAATGAAACAAAAAGAAATCTTCACCTGCTAAAGGAAGATTACATGAGAAGCGGACAGAGTTTTAGTTCCATGACTGCAAAGGCCCTCTACTGAGTTGCCACCTGTATAATCTCAGAAGGTTTGACCCTTGCATAATTTCTACAATCAGAGGTTCTGGGTCCCAAACATGCAAAAGGATTTGTCTCTTTAATTGAAAGTGGTATTTCCGTAATTGCCAAATGTGAGTGGGCTACTTATTGCTGATGTGTTCGTAATGTGAGGATTATGTCCTCCAGTGCCACTGGGAACATCAACCAAGATGTGCTCCATGTGCTCCCAATTTTATTATGTACAGTGAATGTCTGTAAGAGAGAGGTCCTTATTTACAGAGATGTAGTTCTGGAGTTCACTACCAAGGGAAATCATGTCAACTACAAGTGTTTACCTTCAATCAAGGCAAGTCCAAAGCAGGAGAGGAAAGGCCTTGAGCTTGAACTGATACTGCTGATTGTGCAAGGATGTAGGGGCCTCAAACTGGGTGAAGTAGAAACCTGAATTTGCTTTTTCGAAGATAAAAGAAAGAAAACAATGTTCAGCTTGTTGGTTGTCTTGTCATTAAGATTATTTATTAATTATTTATTTATAATTCAAATGTATAGACTGTCGTACCCCTGAGTACACACAGCTCAGGGCGGTGAACAACATAATGCTAAAAACATTCATGAATAATATACCAATTTAAATAATATATAAATAAAAGCATTCTCAGGTTCTAATTATGACCCTGCTTTACATATCAGATTCTAATTATGTCCCTGCCCTACAAGAAGATAGAAAAGGGGCAGGAAGAAAAATGAAGAGAGCGCGAGAGGAGGGGAAGGGAGTGCCAGTAAGGCGGTACCCATTGCTGTCCTCAACCAAAAGTCTGCCAGAATATCTCTGCCGTACAAGTCCTGCAGAACTGGAAGCACTGGAAGCCAGTGCAGCTGATGTAGCACAGGCTGAATGTGCTTTCTCCCAGTGTTCCAGTCAGGACCCACACTGCTGCATTCTGGACCAGTTGGAGTTTCCAGATCAGTCTTAAGGGTAGGCCAGCATAGAGTGAGTTACAGCAGTCCAATCTAGAAGTGACCACTACATGGATCACTGTGGCTAGGTCAGGATGAAACGGGAAGGGGGCCAGTTGCCTCACCTGGCATAGCTGGAAGAATGCCAGCTTGGCAACATTTGTGATCTGGGCCTCCATTGATAAGGAGGCATTCAGAACCACACTCAAACTCCAGTTTGGTGTAGTGGTTCGGAGTGGTGGACTCTAATCTGGGAGAACCGGGTTTGATTCCCCACTCCTCCACATGCAGCTGCTGGAGTGACCTTGAGTCAGTCACAAGTTCTTTCAGAGCTATTCTCTCAGGAGCAGTCCTTGAAAGAGCTCTCTCAACCCCACCTACCTCACAGGGTGTCTGTTGTGGGGAGGGAAAGGGAAAGGAGATTGTAAGCCGCTCTGAGACTCCTTTGGGTAGTGAAAGGCGGGATTCTTCTACTTCTTCTTCCTCCTCTTTCTGACAGTCTGTGCCAATGTTAAGTGTGCACTGTGAAAGGTAGGGAGTTGGCACCCTAAACCTAATCCCCCCCCAATATCAGTGTCAAAGAGGGGTCAATATTCCTAGCCCTCACACCAATGTGTCTTGGGATGGGACAAAGGTTGGAAGGAAACCAACCAACCATATCTCTGTCTCTTTCCATTCCAATCCCTTCTCCCACTGCAATACCTCCCTCTTCCCCCAATCACTGGGATCCCCAGCCCAGTGCTGGCACTCCCAAAGATGTTATCTGTCACCA
>NW_015172024.1:300103-327507 GCF_001447785.1 Gekko japonicus | reverse complement strand
CTTTACCCAGAGTCATTTTGGCCTGCATCAGGACAGAGGAGGCCTGGAGCCTGATTTGAAGGCTGCTATGATCATCGTACCGAGTCTCAGTTATACAGGTGTTTGTGAAGTTTAACTTGAAGTTTATGATGGACTAGATTACTTTGAATTTCAAGCCACTAGATTACTTTTATTTTCAAGCCACAAGAGCACTGTCATTTCTTTATTTGTTCCATTTGGAAAAAATTAGGAGATGGATTTATGTAGCAAGGGTTTTGTTTGCGGATACTTGCACAAATACAACTAACTGTTTTTAACAGATAGGGCTTTGACCAAGACTTCCCAGATCGAAACTTGGCCTTTTTAAACATCGCATTTGTTTTTGAGACTTAAAAAACAACAACATGAGTATACCAAGGAGAGGCAACTTACTACAAAACAATTCTGTTTTTACATGTTCTAAATTAAATAATAAAGAAACAAAAAGGGAAACTTTTTACAACGGTCAATTCCACATGGGTTATTTGTTCCAGGTTCAATGCTATTGGGAAGCATGTATTTTTTTCCTGCTGTCCCACTTGGAGTTGCCACTCCTGGCCTGGAAACTAGCAAGAAACTTGGTGAGGTACATGAGGGATGGCTATCAGCAATGGCATGATGTCATTTCTGGGGAAAACTCAGAAGTCATTGCACATCTCTCTAGGAATCCTTGGTATCTCTGTGATAAAAAGCATTGAGCTTTTGGCAGTTCCTAGAGAGGACTGATGCCCCTTTTGGGTTTTCCCTGGAAGTGATGGCATGCTATTGGCCTGATGACCATTTTAAAGAATAATTTTTCTGCCACCACTCAGAGCAGCAGCAGGGAAGAAGAGCTAGGGGCAACCCTATCCCATAGCATTATGGTGTATTTTAACACCTCCCTGAGCTTTCTCATACTTTTGGGAAAGATCACAAGAAAGACTGGGTGGTGGCTGTGTGGGTGGGAAAGTTTGGCTCATTTAGCACACATGGTAGTCATTTTCCTTGACATTGACCCCAAGGCAGCCAGTTCCTCCCCTCCCACTGGAGCTTTTTGTTTTAATCAGTAATTGAAAAATGCTACATCAATAGAATATTATAACAATATCAAGATGGGTAGCTGTGTTAGTCTGCCGGAGCAGCAGAAAAGAGTAAAAGTCCAGGAGCAACTTAGAGACTAACAAAATACATGGCAGGGTATGAGCTGTCGTGAGTCACTGTTCAAATTCTTCAGCTAGAATGGGATGATGGCGGTCTCCCATCCACATACTAACCAGGGCCAATCCTGCTTAGCTTCCTAGTTCTGAGATCAGGCTAGCCTTGGCAATCCAGGTCAAAATATAAATATAACAATATTTAACTGACATTAAAAAAATGAAAAAGCCACAGTGGCCTGGGGTGGGGGGAATGGTGACTGCTGGGAGACTAGGTGAGAAGACTGTGGGGAACCCTGCCATGTAGAAGCCCCACTGCAGCTGCGCTGTATCAGCAGCTATATCAGCAATGGGGAAACCATACAAGCTTGCCCTCCTGTGAAAACCACCAATAATTAAGCCTAACATAGGACAACATTGTCATTGTGCCTTTTCCTGCTATCCTATTCATGATTTGTGGCTTATATACCTTACATTCGCCCTCTGGTGTACAAACAGTTTCTTAATGTACCCAGACTTTTAAAAAAGATAATGAAATGGTAGGTTCTAATGGGAGCATTTTGCAGCTTTTCTTTTGCCTGGCCTTGCAGAACAGTGAACATATTGTATGATAGGAGTCATGGATGTTGATTTAGCCCATATGTTTCCACGTTCAGGTTGGCTGGCAGCCTACAAAAATGGTTCAGTTGGAGCAAACCAGAGATCTCTGTAAGGGCAGTAGTTTGTGAGGCATTCTAACCGCATGGAGGAACAGCCTCTGGAATGGAACTACTCTGCAGAGTTTTTTCAGTTCCACTCTGTAAAAATTTATTGAGTGGATAGGAAGCAAAAGTAGAAAAATGAGATATGCTTACATTGGCTTGAAAAAATGTAAAGTGAAGTACTTCATATAAAATCTATATGCAGGAACAAAGGGCAGAATAAGTCATAGGTATTGTGAAATTACACTTCAAAGCAAAGCAAAGCATCACCATTCAATGTTTACGCAATATTCCGAGAGGAAAAAGTTTTATGCACTAGGGATTCAATCAGAGTCAACCAAAACTTTGGAACTCCCTTCCCAGGGAGATTTGTCTGCCTCCCTCTAATAGTGCTTTCCATTCATGTCCAGGTTCTGTTGCAAGGGTTTTCTTTGCAAAGGACTCTGTGAAGAATGGTGCATCACCATAGCAGCACTTCTATAGTGTATTTAATTTGCTTATTAAAGGATTTTACCCCACTTTTCTGTTCAAAAAAGTAAAGGTAAAGGTTCCCCTGCTTGAAAGCCAGTTGAATCTGACTCTAGGGGGTGGTGCTGTTGCCCTGCAAGGCACTTATAGCACTCCTTTGGACTTATGAACTCTGTAATAACTGGACTGTGCAGTAAACGTGCACAAGGGAATGGACTGTGTGGTGACCCTAAGCTGATGCCAACTGCAGACACACATTCAGCAGAGGAAAATCTTTTCCTGAGATGATGTGCCAGGGGTTCCTGGGGTTACCTGCCATCTCTTACCTGCAGCACAGCAGGAAGAGAACCAAGCTCCGTAGCCACGTGAAGCACAGTAAAGCCAGGAACCGTTTGCTGTTTAAATGAACATCATGCCAAGCCATGAGACCAGACATATTGAATAGAGACTCCATGAGCTAGCATCTTCTCTGACACGCAGGCACATTCCTCCCCCACCCCCCATCTTCACCTAAGATTGCACGTAGGCAATCCAGCATGACAAAGGATCCACAGCCATGAGAGGATTAGAAGGCTGACACGTACCAGCTAAACCCATCACCTGGAGCCATCAATGGACCATCAACAACAATGACTCTGGCTGCCTCAGCTATTGTTCTCAAAGGTGCCACTGTTAAGAGTAAATAGAAGCCAATATTGCCCAACCATTAAGCCCCCTTCCTCTTGAAACTGGTTTTTGATTAGGAAACTTCCTGGGACTGACCAAGGGACATGACAAGGGAAGTGGCCAGCGAAGCCCAACCCCACGTCCCAACAGTGCATAAAAAGAGCAGGACTAGCCATGCTCTCTCTCTCTCTACCTCTATACCCAACCTTGCCCTATCTTGTTGACTCTGGAGTAGCTGCCCCAGAGTCTTTCCACGTGTTCTGCTGGCTCAGAATACAATCCAATTTCCCTTATAGTCTCCCTTATTTTTCTGTGGATCGCTTCGTCTCGCTGAGGACAGGTACATATCACCCACCAACGATTATCCTGCTAATGCGAATGTCACTATCCCTTTCTATCTATATTTCTTAGAACTGAATAACTGTGTGTGTGATTGTGTTTTTATTGTATGCTTGAAAACATCCCAGTAAAGAAACCATTTCTTTGAGACTTGGCTGCTGCGTTTATTTGTGGGTCACTGGAAAAGGCGGGACTTCTGTATACATAGGCTTCGCTCCCTTAGATGCCAATTACATATTAATAATCATCTCCCTATTTTTATTAATTATCAAAAGCAATTTGGCTAACAGTGCTCATCTCCATTTCCAAGCCAAAGAGCCAGTGCTGTTCGAAGACATCTCCATTTTGATGAGGCTGGCATGACTAGACACCGAGGTGCATTGAACGCTGTTACCTTCCCACCGAAGTGGTACCTATTTATCTACTTGCAATTTCTTGCTAAGCAGCTTACAAAGAAACAGAAACAATAATTTAGACCAAGAAAACAAGTATACAACTCCAATATTTGGCTTGGTCCTGGATTAGGCTTGCTGAAAGTACTGCAGAACAAATCTTGATTGTTTAATAGAGGCTTACTGAGTGGAATTTAGGGTTGTCAGTTTCCTGGTGGGTAGAGGGATGCCCTGCCTCCTCCAGTTTTCTAACATTGCTTAGAACATCAGTGGGAGAAAAAATGGCTACCAGGTTTATAGTATAGTATCTCTTCTGGGTTTTCCATGGAAGCAACATCATACCTCTCTTGGAATTTCTAGGACCTCTATGATAAAACCACAATTTTTGGCAATCCCTAGAAAGGTGTGATATTTCTTCTGAAGAATAGGAAGTGACATCACACTGTCACTGATGGCTGCCCCCCCCATCCCTGACCCCCTGTCTCCCACTGGCTGAAACTTTTCATGGCCGGGAGGTAAATAATATCCCCAGGTATTTTCTGCAGGTTGCACTGATATTAAAGGAACAGCTAAAGTAGGCTTCCTGTTTGTCTGCTGCTAGGAAAACTTCTGCCCCTGCCCATTCTTGATCCATTGAGTGGTCGGAGAAAAATGGGGATGGACTATGGTTCTGATGTTGTCTGTGACTCTTTATAGTTTTCACCATAATTCCTAGAATCCTTAGTGAGCTGTGATATCACTTCCTGGAAGTGATCGTCTAGATTTGATGTCACAGCATCTATGCTGCTTCCCTCTCCCCAGTCTTTGGCCCCCAACAGCTCTTATGATTAGCAGGTACAGGACTGTCAAACTTACACCTATAGGGGCCCATCTGGGAACCCTGTCCTAGATGCCATGTGCCAGATCACTCATGCTACAAACTGAGCCAGAGGTCAAGCACAATCTGTATTTCTGTCAGTTGCCAGTCTTAATATTTGCAACAGAGGAGATACAGAAGCTCAACTCAGAAAGCAAAGAGCTGGCAGAAAAGATTTTCAGCTTTCCTCTCCTGCCACAAATGGTTCTGGCCATATACAGTTTAAAGCTAAACTGAAACAGATTCCAATCCCATAGTTCTAGAAAGGTGGTGTTGGGGTAGAAGGTGTATAGAAGTAAATTATGTTTATATATCCCTGAGCATACAGACTGTTCTGTATCCAGAAGGCATACAAACCTCCTGTATTTTCCCTTGCAGCACTCACACACCCTGTTCTAATCATCTCATTAAGTTTAATGACAGTTCTCCAAAGAAAACATGGTGAGGATTTTACCTGAAATAGTGTAACCTGAATTAGTTCAGATGGGGTACCAAGCACGAGTAGACTAGCCTTTAGGATGCACAGTATGAGCTCTGCTAAAGTAGCCAGTTTTGCTTTGAGAGCAGCACAGGAAAAAGAATATTGATTATCCTTCGTGCCTGAGCAAACTATTCATAAATTCAGCTCAGAGAGACACTTTGCACTACTAATACCAAGCTTGCATGGAGTTGCTTGCTTATCTCTATAAATCAGCATTTCAAAAGCTGCTAGTAAAATCAAGAAACTGGATTTTATTGATAGGTGGAGAGCATTCTTTAGTTTTCATTTCCCTCCCCCCCTTTTAAAATTAACCTTTTCCCACAAAAAAGAAATCTCATGAACAAAATACTCAACTTCCACAAAACAGGAAAATGGTTCTCTATTCTCAAAGGAATCTGATGAATGAGAAAACCCTCCAAAGTAGCCATTTCCTGCAGGAGACCTAATTTTTGTAGTCTGGAGATCAATTGTAATTCTGGGAGATCTCCAGGCCTCACCTGGAGGTTGGCAACTCTTCTCCCAATACTGTTTCCCATGGGAGGACTGACTTGATCACTAGTCACTGAAAGCTTAATTTGTGTCAGGAAGAGAAATTTAGGAAAAGTACATTTCCTGCCCTAGTTTCCTGCAGGGGGAGATTTTATCCAGCATCCCCTTAAAAGAATTAAACATTTGATTTGACTGTTGAACCAAACAGAGGTCCAGAGAAATGTTTCCCAACCTGTGGGTCAAGACTCAAAATTGGGTCGCAAAGCCTCTGGAAGTGGGTCATGGACAAGCCCTAACCCTAATGGCCACCCCTGCCCTTTCCATCACTCTCTTTTTTTCTGGAAACCAAGATCTGACTCTGGGAACAAGACCTTCCATGTCATACATTAGTTGAAATTTTTCTTCACTACATATACCAGTTGCTCATCCCAAGGGCCATAGCCAGGATTTTTGACTTCACGGGACATTTAAATAAGCTGGGAGCACCCCCGCACACAACCCCCAGGCTGTGTCAGAAGTGATGAGAGAGTAAAAGTTTTTAAAAAGCAAAAAGAGAGAGAGAGGCGAGAGGCAAGTGTGCTGGCAGGCAGGGCAGGGTGACGGCATGGCATGGCCACACAGCACATGCATAAAGAAGTGATGAGATGAGAGAGAGGCAAGCGGCAAGGATGCCAGTAGGCAGTGTGTTCTTATTTTATTGTTGTTGTTATTTAAAGATTGGAGGGAAATTTAAAAGCCAGAGGCGATTGGAGAGAGATGATTAGAAAGGAGAAACGGAATAATATAACACCCAAAGCAATTGCAAAGTTGATTTCCCTTTCACTGCAGCTACCTCGCTTGGCACTCAGCAGACAACTGAAAGCAACACACATGTGCACTTAGATGCATGCATGCACACACAGAGAGAGGTGGTCATGCATGCTGCATGCCCAAGATAACACCAAACGAATGAATGAATGGGAAAGTTCAGAATCACCTCTGCTGGATCACACCATGGAATTCAGCAGTTTGTCACCGGCCAGAGACCCCTGGTGAAGCTCATGGGCAGGGATGGAGTAGGGAGAAGATGTGCCCTGTGGCATGCCTTGCCCATAACCAGCCAGAGGTACACTGCCAGTAGGCAGAGCAGGGCAATGGCTCGGCATGGCCATGGCAAGTGAGAAAAATAAAATAAACTAGATGGATGAATGGGAAGTTGGGAGGCCTGGGCAGTAAGTCGGAGGTGGGGGGCAGCCGCAAGATGCCCCACTGCACCTATGGGCCTGTTCATCCCCTTCATTATAATTTTAAAGATATTATCTATAACATACAATAGCTTTTCTGTTGGCATACAATTGTATTCATCATTTAAGTTTCAAACTTCACAACTATTTTGACTACAACAATGGTTTCATCATTACTACAGATTCAATATTTATTTTCATTTTTAAGTGTATTATTTAACTCCTGTACACCACCCTGAGCTCAGCTGGGGAGGGCAGTATATAAATCTAATAAAATAAATAAAAATAAATAAATATAACATATTTTCACCACTTCTACATATTCATTAGAACTGAGCTTCTAATGCTTCACTGAGCTTTGAAGCATGGTGGGTTACCCAAATGCTGGAAAACCCTCTTAGAGATTCTGTTGCAATGAGGGTTGTACATTTTCTCCCACAGTTCAGAAATTATTAATAAACTCCAGTTAATCCAAATGAAACATCACATTTTATTTTGGAGTATACCGCCAATAGAAAGAAATGTTTGAATAGCAGGAAAGAAACCACAAGGACTTTATTATAATGTCAAAAAAGAGACAAAGATGTATTGCATATTAGCTTAATAATTAATTGCAAGTTATATATATTTGCTACAATTGTGTCCCACTTTGTTGTTGTTGTTCAGTCGCACAGTCGAGTCCGACTCTTCACAACCCCATGGAGCACATTACGCAAGGCCCTCCTGTCTTCTGTTGTGCTCCGGAGTTTGCTTAATTTCATGTTCATTGCATCAATAACACTGTCTAACCATCTCATCCTTTGCAGTCCCCTTCTTCTTTTACTTTCAATCTTTCCAAGCATCAGGGTCTTCTCCAGTGAGTGTTTCCTTCTCATTTGATGGCCAAAGTATTTGAGCTTCAGCTTCAATATCTGCCCTTCCAGGGAAAAGTCAGGGTTGATTTCTTTTAGGATTGACTGATTTGATCTCCTTGCAGTCCCAGGGACTCTCAAGAGTCTTCTCCAGCAGCATAGTTCAAAAGCATCTATTTTTCAGTGCTCAGCCTTCCTTAGAGTCCAACTCTTGCAGCCATACATTACTACTGGGAATACCATTGCTTTGACCATATGGACTTTTTTTGGCAGGGTGATGTCTCTACTTTTTATTATGCTGTCTAGGTTTGCCATCACTTTCCTCCCAAGGAGCAGGCGTCTTTTAATTTCATGACTGCAGTCACCATCTGCAGTGATCTTGGATCCCAGGAATGTGAAGTCTGTCACTGCTTCCATGACTTCCCCTTCTATTTGCCAAGGAGTGATGGGGCTGGATGCCATAATCTTAGTTTTTTTGATGTTGAGCTTCAAGCCAACTTTTGCACTCTCCCTTTTCACCCTTTCTTTAGGTCCTCTTCACTTAGAGTGGTATCGTCTGCATATCTGAGGTTGTTGATCTTTTCCCCAGCAATCTCAATTCCAGCTTGTGATTCATCCAGGCTGGCATTTCATATGATGTACTCTACATATGAATTAAATAAGCAGGGTGACAGTATACATCCTTGTCGTATTCCTTTTCCTATGCTTAACCAATCAGTTGCTCCATATCCATTCTAACTGTCACTTCTTGACCCTTATACAGGTTTCTTAGGAGACATGTGAGGTGTTCTGGTACTCCCATCTCTTTAAGAACTTGCCACAGTTTTTTGTGGTCCACACAATCAAAGACTTTAGCATAGTCAATGAAGCAGAAGTAGATGTTTTTCTGGTACTCCCTTGCTTTCTCCATAATCTAGCAAATGTTGGCAATTTGATCTCTAGTTCCTCTACTTCTTTGAAACCTAGCTTGTACTTTTGGCAGTTCTCTATCCATGTACCGCTGAAGCCTAGCTTGTAGGATCTTGAGCATGACCTTGCTAGCGTGTGAAATGAGTGAAATTGTGTGGTAGTTTGAACATTCCTTGGCATTGCCATTCTTTGGGATTGGAACGTAAACTGACCTTTTCCAATCCTGTGGTCACTGCTGTGTTTTCCAAATTTGCTGGCATATTGAGTGCAGCACTTTAACAGCATCATCTTTTAAGACTTTGAATAGCTCAGCTGGGATACCATCACCTCCGCTAGCTTTGTTGTTAGTAATGCTTTCTAAGGCACATTCCACTTACAAAACTACTATTAGATTACTGCACCAGTATTCTGAATCCATCTGCTGAACAGTCCTATTGTCTACATTGCACCGCAGTTAAATAACATCTGAACTGGAGAGATGTGACAATTCTCTGAAAGTGTTGCTATGTGGATATCTGTGTTTAGGTGCCAGCCAGAACCATATCTATAAAGCACACTGACATGACAAACAAGCACCTTGAGGAGAATTATTCTGTTTCTGTTTGTTGAAGGATTATAGTTGGTATGTGGAGGGAGGGGAAAAGAACTGAAGAACTGCAAGAGAAAAATAAAAATATAGTTTTTTTGTTGTTGTTTTCAAAAAGACAACTTTTTTGAAAATGAAATGCTTTTGCTGCAAGCCAGCGGCTCTGGTGCATACATGGGGATCAAATGCATCCAGGCTGTGGCCGGAAATACTCTACATACTCCTCTGAGTCAAGATACATTGTGGCAGTTTCCACAATCTGCTCAGAATAGGGTGGATAATGTATGTGTCAAGTTCCATGTGCACAATAGATGCTATATACTTTGGGCTTAAATCCATTAACTCTTCATGCTTTTTACCCTAAATATTGTCAGCTCATGAGATCCCTTGAAGTTTAATCAGTGAAATGACAGATTTATTATTGTTACTTCATTTATGCAGAAAAAGAAAATTAATTCTATCAAAAAACATGAAGACAAGTTTTCAAAGGGAACAAAAAGGATATATTTCTGTGGGATATTTATAAATAATTAGCATCCACTTCAAACGTTAACTTTAAAAATTAGTTTTCAGTGTGTACTACTATGAATGCTAAATCCTTAGGAAGTATGTGATGCCCTGGGTGGTCATGAACTGCCCCACTGCACCTTGGGGGAACCCACACGGGATGAGGGTCCAGACCACCGAGGCCAGACAGGGAGCCAACCTGGGGGACGTTGACTAGTTGCCTAGGTGTGTCCAGGAACATTCGCATTCGTAGTGGCAGTCAAGGGTGAAGGCATCCCATTAGGTTTCAGGAATGGGTGAGACAGAAGACTGAACTCAGAGAAGGTTGGTCCAGTTGTTGGAAGTATGTGATGCCCTGGGTGGTCATGAACTGCCCCACTGCGCCTTGGGGGAACCCACACGGGATGAGGGTCCAGACCACTGAGGCCAGACAGGGAGCCAACCTGGGGGACATTGACTAGTTGGCTAGGTGTGTCCAGGAACATTTGCATTCGTAGTGGCAGTCAAGGGTGAAGGCATCCCATTAGGTTTCAGGAATGGGTGAGACAGAAGACTGAACTCAGAGAAGGTTGGTCCAGTTGTTGGATCATGCCCTTAAGACAGTAGTCAGGTGGATTTGGGGGTGGCCAGAGACAGAGAAGGAAACTTAGCAGAGAGGTAGGAGGGAAATAGGGAGTGCTGTTAACTGATCCAAGATGTTGCCAGTTGTTGTACCCTGCTGAAGCTCTCAATAAAGAGAGTGTGTGTTCTGCAGCTGTGGCTTGTGGGCCTCTTTTCAGCATGGAACTGCATCTGCCATCCAAGCTACTCCGGGCGCTGGCTCTGCAAGCAACTTGCCTAACTGCATCCACTCCTTGCCCAGTCACAAAGTGTATCTTATAGTATTGTTTTATTTGTCTTTCATTCTTGAACCAATCGTACTGCCACTTTCCAAGATCTGGAACACAAATATTTTTTCCTCCAGGAAAAAAAAAAAACTTAATAGAATTAATTTGTACAGTTCCTTTCAATGTGGTTTACAATTCTAATCTCAATTGTCATTACAGTGAGAACTGGGGACAAGGGATAATGGGACTTTGATTAGGAATATTTTTTCATGTTGTCTTTTAAGAGTTTTCTGCATAAGAGTTAATTACAAAACTTCTGTAAAAACTGCACTTTTTACAAGATGACAAATTATGGCCGTACTTTAATGAACACTAATCAAGTACTGGGGCTACAACTAGGACTCATCAGATATTTAATGGGCTGTTTCTCGTTGTAGGCTATTTCTTTGCATAAGCCACTTAGAGGTATGGATTAAAAAGTTCCCAAGATTGTCTTCCCAGGCTTTGGGTGACCGAGCACCGCAGGCAGTCTATTGGTTTCCATGAGATGCTATGGCTATAAAAGCTTCATAGTTAGTCTTTTGTAGGGATGAGTTCGTGGTTCATGGCTGAACCATGAACTGAACCACCAACCAGTATACCAGTTTGTGAACTGGACCAGTTCATATTGGTTTGTGAGCCATTTAAATGTTTAAACCTCTGCTTTCTGCTCCCCGCAACTTTTCATAGGGAGCAGAAAGCAGGGGTTTCCAAAGAGCTGAACTGCAGTGACTGCTTCTCAGCTGTTTATTTTAAATGGCTCCAAGCCATGTAAACCCTGCTTTCTGCTCCCTGTGAAAAGCCATGGGGAGCACTAAGCAGGGTTTTCCAAACAGCTGAGTGGTGGGGACTGCTGCTCAGCTGTTTGGTTTAAATAGCTCTGAGCCATTTAAGCCAAACAGCTATTTTTCACAAAGAGCAGTATTTTGTCTTCACTTTTCTAAACTTGCTTTGGTTCTGTTTTTGTTTTTTCAGGGTTGGGGGAGAAACAGATGCTCAGTTAAGTATTTATTTTGAGTAGTTGAATCCCATGTAGAATAGTGATGCCCTGAAAAACTAACCAAAGAAACTGGGATAAAATGTCTCTCCCCCCCCCCTTTTCTTTGAAGGACTTCTTCTTCTTCTTTAAAAAAAATCCTGATAGAGAAAATAGAAATTTTGGGAGCACTGTAAAAGTTACCATTTTCTTTCTTGGAATGAGTGACATGCTTTTTATAATAAAATTTTATTCATTTAAGACATGTAGTATGAATGTTTTACTGCAATATATAATATTTCCTGTAAATTACATATACAATATATTTTCAATGTTATATTTATTATTAAAATGTGCTTAATTTTATCCTAAATTAATATGCTATAATGTGTATAACAATAATACACTATTGAAGATATCAGTGTTTCAATCTTATCAAGATTTCCTCAATATCCAAACTTGCTGATGGTCCTGTGTTGATTGTATGAAACTGTTCTTGTCTAAATAACACACATGTGCTAGGGTTGCATAGGGTTAAGCAATGTTTGTAGAAAACAATATAATTATAAATACAGTTATACTCTGTGATGTTCCTGTTTGCTTTCAGGTCAGGAATGGGGTACTCATTCAGGTTTCTGCTTTTTGGTTCACAGAGCAGAGATGGTCATGTTCAAAACATCTGTTTATAAGCAAGAACAGACTGTGACATATATGATAAATTTACCACATACTGTCCTGGAATACAGGCAGAGTAAGGCAACAGAGCTAGATGACAATCAAGAATCCAGTCCAGAGGTCAAATACTCAGGGCCGGCTCGAGCTGTTTCTGTGCCCTAGGCGAGCCTGCCTTATGGCACCACCTCAGTGCAGATGCCAACGTCCCGGTAGGGCCTGGAGACCTCCCAGCCGGCTGCCTCCTTGCCCACCCTCTCCTACCCCTGGAACTTTGCCCTGCTGGCCCTCCTCACCCTTCTGGGTCTGGCTGCCCTGCCCTGCCGCTGCCCACCTGGTGACATGCTGCGAGGACAGGGCGGGAGGGGCACCCAAGCGACTTGTTTTCCACTAGGGAAGCTTTGCAAAGCCCGACCTGACTTCTTTCGTTCTGCGCCCAGGAGGGAAGAGAAGGGAAGAGCGGGGGCAGTGCACGTGGGGTGGATGTGGGGAGGGGGGTCATTGCAGTGGCTTTGGCCCCAAAAGCGTGGGGAAGGCACCCAGCGGTGCAGGGGGGCTCACATGGCCACCCCCGCAGCCCTGTTTCTGCTTCCTCGAGCCAAGGGAAGCAGCACGCTGGCTCATGGCCACCCCTCGTGAGCCAGCCGCCCGGCCGAGCCCTGCAACTGCCGCAGCCAGCTGAGTCACGTGCAAGAGCCGCCTTTCTTGGTGCTGGGTGCTCGCTGCCCACCTGCAGCTGCTTACATAAGCCTGCCGGGTGTGCCTGGAATCTGGCAGAGGGAGTGAGGGGCCGCCCACCCACCCACAAGAGAGAGCGCAGCCCAGCTCCGGCTTTGGGAAGGCGGAGGGGAAAGGAAATTCGACCCCAAACCAGGACGGTCCCAGGAGTCCCTGGTCTTGGTGGGGCGGCAGTGTGGTGGTAGGATGGAGGCCGCCCTCCTGCAAGAGGAGTTCCTCCATATGCGTCGCAATGCATGCCTGGAGCTTGGGGGGAAGGGAGGGGCCACCTGCCCACCTGCAAGAGAGAGCACAGCCCAGCTCTGACTTTGGGAAGGCAGAGGGGAAAGGAAATTCGACCCCAAACCAATACCGTGGACCGACAAAAAAAAAAAAAAGATAAGTGGCTTCTACATCAAATCAGGCCTGAACTCTCTTTAGAAACTAAAATAACCAAACTGAGGTTATTGCAATTTGGTCTTATTATGAGAAGACTCACTGGAAAAGAGAGTAATGCTAAGAAAAGTCAAAGGTGGCAGGAAAAGAGAAAGACTCAACATGAGATGGATCAACTCAGTCAAGGAAGCCACTACTCTCAGTTTGAAAGACCCAAGCAAAGTTGTTAATGATAGGATGTCTCAGAGGTCAT
Organism: Gekko japonicus; assembly: GCF_001447785.1. NCBI lineage: Eukaryota > Metazoa > Chordata > Lepidosauria > Squamata > Gekkonidae > Gekko > Gekko japonicus. The sequence continues at coordinate 314,008 of NW_015172024.1, read as the reverse complement.
TAATTCACAGGGTCACCATAAGTCAGAAGTGACTTGCATGCCCATACAATACTTCATTAGATGTGTAAATAAGGAACCATCTAATAGACTGTTTAGTATCATCCCAGTTGCCCACTAAAACATAGTGGTTGTATTCAGGTGGGTAGCTGTGTTGGTCTGAAGCAACAGAACAAAGTTTGAGTCCAGTAGCACCTTTAAGACCAATAAAGTTTTATTCAAAGTATAAGCTTTCGTGTGCAAACACTCTACTTCAGATACAGTGAAACAGAATTTCCTCAAGCATTACATACAGGGGAGGGTAGTTGCCAGGAAGGGCCTGTTAAGGATACATCAATCTCAAATTTTGACATATTTATTTCCTTCACTGTTCCCCCCCCCCCAGAATTAAACCCAATAAATAGTAACCATATGAACTAAGCTTATTATCCCTGTTAGAACCTTGAATCTGTTAAACAACTTCATTATGCTGTATGATAATTTACTGCTCACCCTCTACCTATATGTATGGACTGGTAATTTCCATTTTTATTTCTGTCTCTGTCTGGACTCTAACTAGCCCTTCCTGACAACTAACTCCTCCCCCCCAATATAAACATAATGATTGAGGAAATTCTGTTTCACTGTATCTGAAAAAGTGTGCTTGCACATGAAAGTTTATACCAGGCATGTCAAACATGCGGCCCATGGGCGGGATCAGGTTCTTGGAGGGCCCCAATCTGGCCCCCAAGGCCCTGGCTGTTTTCTACTTCCTTTCTCTTTCTGCTGCCATGTCACAGCTTGCTTTACCAGTCTCTCTCAAACACATAGGAAAGATAGATAGGCAAGTGTCTCCTGTATGATTGAGAGAGTCTGGTAAAGAATTGGCTGAGGCTCCTCCCACTCCTCCTCCCAGGGGAAGGGAGGGAACAACCAGAGCTCGCTTCCTGGACAGGCTGCAGGAGACAAAGAGAAGCCTTTCTTTCCTTCCACTGGCTGAGGCTCCTCCCACTCCTCCTCCCAGGGGAAGGGAGGGAACAACCAGAGCTCGCTTCCTGGACAGGCTGCAGGAGACAAAGAGAAGCCTTTCTTTCCTTCCACTGGCTGAGGCTCCTCCCTGAATGGAAGGGGGGGGGGAACGAGGGAGAGCTTGCTTTGCTGGGCTGCCTCAATAGCATGGGGAAAATACAAGCACTTTTAAGACCAACACAGTTTTTTTCAAGGTATGAGCTTTTGTGTGCCTTGCTACAGTGTGTTTGTATGTTTTATTGGGCTCCTTATCCCAGGGCTCTCCTGGGTGCAACTGGGTTCACTCCCCCTTTTCATTGTATTCATGCCCTCATGATCCTGTCTTTCTCAGTAAGAAAGCAATGTGAACTATTTAAAAGGAGGAATAACAACAGCTTACAGTGTGCACACTTGAACAGCATACTCAAGATTGCTACAGCACAGACATTTTGATGCAGTAATTCAGAGCAGAGGTGTCGATTATCAGAGACTGTTAAATAGACAAAATATTGCAAGATTGCTAGTGTTTTAAGCATATTTTATTTAAAGTTTTAAAAATCTTTAAGTGTGTTTCTTTGTGTTTATATCTCTGCTATCTGGCATTAAATTTTATGACACTCATGGCCCAGCCCAACAAGGTCCCATTTATGTCAGATCCAGCCCTCATAAATAATTACTTCGACATCCATGGCATATCCCTTGAATAAAATTTTGTTTGTCTTAAAGGTGCCACTGGACTCAAACTTTGTTCTTCTTATTCACCCTAAATTCATTTTGGCATAATATTGTTCTTATCTAGTAGTAGCACTTAAGGAGGCCTTCCTGAATGAAAAATGCAAAGTAATAGAGAAAAACAATAGAATGGGAAGGACTAGAAATCTCTTCAAGAAAATTGGAGACATCAAGGGAATGTTTCATACAAAGCTAGCTATGATAAAGGACAAAAATGGTAGGGACCTAAGAGAAGCAGAAGAGATTAGGAAGAGGTGGCAAGAAGAACTATACAAGAAGGATTTCAATGTCCTTCACAACCATGACAGTGTGATCGCTAACCTTGAGCCAGACATCCTGGAGTGTGAAGTCAAATGGGCCTTAGAAAGCATTACTAACAACAAAGCTAGTGGAGGTGATGGTATCCCAGCTGAGGTATCCTAAAAGATAGTGCTGTTAAAGTCCTGCACTCCATATGCCAGCAAATTTGGAAAAAGCAACAGTGGCCACAGGATTAGAAAAGGTCAGGTTACATTCCAATTCCCAAAAAGGTCAATACCAAGGAATGTTCATTCTATTGCACAACTGCACTCATTTCACACGCTAGCAAGGTCATGCTCAAGTTCCTACAGGCTAGACTTCAGCAGTACATGGATAAAGAACTGCAAGAAGTACAAGCTGGGTTTTGAAGAGGTAGAGTAACTAGAGATCAAATTGCCAACATTCACTGAATTATGGAGAAAACAAGGGAGTACCAGAAAAAAATCGACTTCTGCTTCATTGACTACGCTAAAGCTTTTGTTTGTGTGGACCACAAAAAACTGTGGCAAGTCCTTAAAGAGATGGGAGTACCAGACCACCTCACATGTCTCCTTAGAAACCTGTATAAGGGTCAAGAAGTGACAGAACTGGACATGGATCAACTGATTGGTTTAGAATAGGAAAAGGAATATGACAAGGACGTATATTGTCACTCTGCTTATTTAATTTATATGCAGAGTACATCATGCAAAATGTCAGCCTGGATGAATCACAAGCTGGAATTAAGATTGCCGGGAAAAACATCAACAACTTCAGATATGCAGACGATACCACTCTAATGGCAGAAAGTGAAGAGGACCTAAAGAGTCTCTTGCTAAGAATGAAAGAGGAAAGCACAAAAGTTGAAACTCAACAGCAAAAAAACTAAGATCATAGCATCCAGTCCCATCACTCCTTTGCAAATAGAAGGGGAAGTCATGGAAGCAGTGACAGACTTCACATTCCTGGGATCCAAGATCACTGCAGCCATGAAATTAAAAGACACCTGCTCCTTGGGAAAAAAGCAATGGCAAACCTAGACAGCATAATAAAAAATAGAGACGACATATTAAAAAGTAGAGCCATCACCCTGCCAACAAAAGTCCATATGTTCAAAGCAATGGTATTCCCAGTAGTAATGTATGGCTGCAAAAGTTGGACCCTAAGGAAGGCCGAGCACTGAAGAATAGATGCTTTTGAACTATGCTGCTGGAGAAGACTCTTGAGAGTCCCTGGGACTGCAAGGAGATCAAATCAGTCAATCCTAAAAGAAATCAACCCTGACTGTTCCCTGGAAGGCCAGATACTGAAGCTGAAGCTCAAATACTTTAGCCACCAAATGAGAAGGGAGCACTCACTGGAGAAGACCCTGATGCCGGTAAAGATTGAAGGTAACAGAAGAAGGGGATGGTAAAGGGTGAGATGTTTAGACAGAGTTTTATTGATGCAACAAACATGCAATTGAGCAAACTCCAGAGGATGGCGGAAGACACGAGGACCTTGCATGCTGTGGTCCATGGGGTCGCAAAGAGTAGAACTCGACTGTGCGACTGAACAACAACAAGAACAAGGCTGAAAAGGATCTCTTCCTGAGTTTAAAGACAGTTTTTCTCCCTCCTTTCTTCCAGAATAGCTACAGAGGTAAGAAAGCTCAGAGGCCAAAGAACAGAGGGAGAGGAACCCTACTGATATTGCTGTGAAGGAAAAAGGCTGGGACTGTAATTTAAGCCAATAAAAAGCTCAGGTCCATAAGTGAGCTTTACAAACTGCCAGAGTTTATATTCTGAGCCTAGGCACTCTGACCTTAAAGGCTTTACTAGAACTAAAAATCAGAAGTGTGTTTTTTCACAGAACAACGTATTCAGGAACAATACATAATAAACTGTACAAAAAAGTGTGCTTTTTCACTGGAAGAAAATGCTACAGAACAGATAAAAGTGCTCTAATAAAATGGTTATGCTAGGTGCAGTGATAGAACCACATGAGAGTTGTTCATTTAGGGCCATAATTCTTTTATGTATTGAAACACCCTGTGAAGGATAGAGTCTTAAAAATGATATTTAAACAGAGGTAGCCTGATGTAAAGCTCAACCGGTGCAGTCCCTTCCCCAGCCCTCCACTGGACAAACGTAACCCAAGTGGCTTCTGAATAGAATAAGTTCAGCACTCATGAGGGTAAACAGGAAAAAAAAACCCACTAAAGTTTATTTACACTCAGGGATAGGGCAATACGGTGGTTCAGAACAGAATCTATTTACAGGTACAACACATTCATTTATAGTGTTACACTTGACAATTTTGGAGTGTATAGAGCACTTAGAAGCCAGGTTTGTATTCTTGAGGCAAATATTTGCCTTTCCTCAGCCTCAAGATTCTTTTTTTATTTTAAATGTATTTATTGGGTTTTTATGCTTAGAAGACAAACACACATATAGAACAATAACAGACATAAATCCTCACGTCCATTAATTTTTCAACACATAACATTGTCCAGATAATTTGATTATACATAAATATATTGTCGCTTCTCCCTATTCTAATGCATAACATTTTAGTGCATCACCCAGAATTCTATCCAATTATTCGAATCCGACATTTCTAGTTTTCTGCAATTACTCCATTTAACAGCATAACTTATTAATACATCATCCCCAGACTTTCTATTCTATTCTATTCCTTCATTCTGATTTTTTTTTAAAAAATCCCACTATAAACTCAGCTAACATCTCTAAATAAATCACCTACAAATTCATTCATATTTACTGTGTCATTATTATTATTAATCCAAACCTAGATATCATGACAAAAATTAATTTATACAGCATAATAACTATAATATCAATCTTATCAGCATTAGTATTCATTTCCAATTAACTTACAATATAGCAGCAGAAGGCAGGGCTACCAACACCAAAATCATATCCTTACAAAAACCTACACATAACCACTCAACCGCTCTATTCCCCTACCAACTCAATTCATAGTCATTTCATGATTACTACCTGCCACTCCAATCTCAAAGATAAATTCCATATCAAAATCAATTTGTATTACCCTGTAACATACCAACTAATCTTAAACAATTAAACATACTACTTATGGTACCTACAATCAAATTCTTTTTACACTAAAGTAACAGAAGAAAATTTTAATTACAGGAACTAGTTTCAAATTCAGCCTTTATCCTTACATTGCAACCGTTGTTCTAATCCTAGACATAACTTCAATAATCAATCATATAACAAAATAAGCACACTAATCATAAACTATTTAACTCAAAATAATACTTCTGGTATCAATCACAAATTTCATATCCAACTAACTTATAATAAAGAATCAAAAAGAAAGAGAAAAAAAGAAATAATAATAATCTTGAATCCACATTCTGTCCTTGCATTGCAGCCATCTTTTTAAACTCTTAACATCAATAAGCAAGGAAAAGTTAATTGGCAGATAACAAACATTGCAATGACACTGAATTCAATTTCCTTTTTAATCTTGGTTTCTTCCATTTTCTTCTAAGTGTCGCCGATTCTTGTAGTCTTGTAATTTTCTTTCCAAGTCCCCCTTCCCATAATCCTTTGCATTCCAGTTTATATGTTTGGAGTCTTTAAACTTCATCACACCTTTCTTTAACTTTTTCCCTCTTGTTGACCTCTTCTTTTTCCTCCAGGGAGGTTCCACAAAGTCTTTCTTCCCCTTTACTACTTTCAGATTACTTTGGTTCTCGACCACACATTCACGGATATCAACCTCTTGCAACTCCCCTTCTATACCAACAGGTTGGGTAACATAGATCTCTCTCTCTTGTTCTACTTCCTGAACTTCATCTCGCCTTTGCGCTCCATGCGTTTGTTCTTTATTATCTTTCTCCTCTAAATTTACACTTGGAAAGTTTTTCAGGATATTCTCACAGGCCTCTTTGCATGCTTGCCTCACTGCCTCTTCGCATGCTTGCCTCACTTCTTCTATCAGTGTTTTTTGAAATTGCTCCCAAGTGAGCTCACCAGCCTTTGTATCTTTGTATCTTGATCGGAATCCTCATTAGTATCCACCTCCATTTTCTTCTTCTTCAACACACGTAGCTTTCAATTAAGCATGTTTCAATATATTTCCAGAGTTTTAAATAGACTACCAACAAAGCTCCCAACTGCACCAACAAAAAAAGTCAAGCTAGTAATAATAGGAATGATGCTTTCAGCAGAAACAATAGTCTTCTCTTACCCCCATCACTTTTCGTCGCTCTTAGTTCCCAAAACTGATTTTTACGACCGTTTCTCCAAACAACAGGGAATATTCACAGGGGGTATAACAATCCTCTCTCCTCTTTTTCGCCCGGGATCTGCACCAAATAAAATCTTCAATGCGATGTGTCAAATCTTTTAAATAACTTTAGGATAAAAGGCTGGCTGCCGCTACCCAGGGAGCATGGCGGCCATGTCCCTGTTACTTCAGATGCTCCCGCTTCGGGGCACACCAGCTTCTCCCCCGTCCTTGCCGAGGACCGGGGGTGCCGGAAAAGCCTCTTGCTACTCAGTCTCCCCTCCAGAGACCCAGTGAAGCCTCCCCGCAACCCGGGGGCTTCAAAGAAACATCCAAGCATCGGGCGGCTCGAGAGCTCTGAAAACCCGCCTGTCGCAGCGCCGCACCGGCAGCTTCAATTCTTACGGTGTAAATGTGAACTCCTCTAAGAAACCACAGTTCTTTCACTAGTTTCCCTCAGAAAATGGAGCTTCAAAACATCTTTAGTCTCTCCCTTAAATTAGTCTGCTTTATCACCAAAGACAAGGTCTGAAACTTCCCAAAGTCTCTTGGGCAGGTTCTCTCTGACATAACACTATGGAGATGCAACCCTATCTCCAAATATTTGATGGTTTAGCTTCCTTATACACAAGGCAAACTCTGAGACTCTCTTTGGCCTTTCTGCATTCAGTCTTTACTCTCGATTTTTCCAGAACTCAGGATGGTATGCCTTTGATTCGAATCATTTCCTTTCATTCTGCATATGTAATTAATCTTTGGCACTTCATAGAAACTCAAGTCTCTGTGGATTATGCCTTCTGCACACTCATGGAAGATAGTGTGTTTTGAGCCCTGATTGCTCTTATCCTTTGGAGAAGGAGTAGCCAAGGCACGAGCATGATATTTCTTCCTTCCCTTCAATGCCCTGTGTTCTCTCTTCCTTTTTGCAGAGCCCTGGCTGGTGGGAGGAATTCTTCCAGGAAAATTGGAATGACATTGAGTAGATGAGGCATTTCAACATTAACAGGACAATGTTAACTAAAATTATGTAATGGGAATAACCCAGGGATAATATCAACGCTTAGTATCAAATCAAACCGCAAACCATCAATCCCTAGCTATGCTGTTTTGAGGGAAATGTTTTTGATCAAAGTCTGTTTGGCTTAGAAGAAGAGATTGGATTTATATCCTGCCCTTCACTACCCAAAGGAGTCTCAGAGCGGTTTACAAACTCCTTTCCCTTCCCCTCCCCACAACAGACACCCTGTGAGGTAGGTGGGGCTGAGAGAGCTCTGACAGAAACTGCTCTTTTTCAAGAACAGCTGTGCCAAAACTATGGCTTGCCCAAGGTCATCCAGCAGGTGCAAGTGGAGGAGTGGGGAATCAAACCCTGTTCTCCCAGATTAGAGTCCATGCACTTAACCACTACACCAAACTGGCTTAGAAGTGCTTCTTGAAAAACTGGTTTTTCCAGTAGCTCTCCCATTCTCCAAACCACTGTGGACTATAAACAAATGTAAATGTTCAGCAATTGTCCATGGGGAAACTGTTTTCATGTAATTGGTTGCCTATCATAGACCAAAAAAAGAGAGGCTGAAACAGGGGAGGGCAGTGGGGGGCACTTAAATATTCGCAGAAACCATTCTATTTTAAATAGTAGTATCCCTTTCAAAATGGAGCAGAACAAAGGTTTGCAGCAAATGCACTTTTGGAAAGTGTGGGGCAACAGTGTGCTGGAAGCGGTCTGAGTGCTGATCCCTCTAAAATAAATGCAGAACCAAGAAGAACCCCCAATTCAAAGTGGCAGTGAAAGTGGGAGGGAATGCAGAACGGAAGATTGAGATGCACTCAAAAACTAAGGGAAGACAGGTGCAGAAAGGGCCTTTCACTGAAGGTTCAGACCCCATCTGATCTGAGCTGCCAGTATAACAGCTATTTCTCTCTCACTCCCCCTTTGATTTGGCTCCTGCAGCCCTTCCAGAGATCCTGATAGTCCGTTCTCTGCTCTCACATGAAACAGGACTAAAGGGGATTGGTGTATTTCAGAAAGGGGCAAGACCTTTGCCCATCCATCTGACTCATCAAAGTGTGACATTTTCTCTGTGGAGCATGCTAACCTGAACCCCATCCTCATTCCATCAGTGGCAGTGCAACACAGGAGTCTATGATCCAGCTTGTGAAAGTCACAGACACTGTCAAACATGCAGTGTTCTGGGCTTACACAGCTTTGCCCCTTTTATTTGTTTGTTTTTATTATTTTGTATTTATAAATCACCCAATCCCTGCATACACAGGGCTTTGGGCAATGTAAAATAAAGTTAAAAACAATGTTAAAATCAATTAAAAAAACCCCCAAAACAATCAATTAACGATTTCAGATGGCATCTTTCATTTTTTTCACAAGCCCACTCCAGACTCTGTTGCTGTCTTGAGGGCAGGGCGAGGAGGGGGCCAAAGCAAAGTGATGGAGAGAAAGAAGATGGTGCCAGCTATGATGGAAACTGTTGCTGTCCTCAACCAAAGGCCTGGTGGAACATCCCTGCCTTACAGGCCCTGCAGAATTGCTCTGGTCGAGGACAGCCATATATTTGTGGGACCAGGGATCACCAGTAGATTGTTCTCCGCAGAGTGTAATGCTCTCCCAGGGACATACCAGAGGAGGTGGTCCTAAATATATGCAGGTTCCAGGCCACTCAGGGCCTTGAAAGTCAATACCAAAACCTTGAACCTGCCTCAACATTCCACTGATTGCCACTGTAGCTGGTGCAGCACAGGTTGTATGTGTGCCATCTATGGCATTCCCATCAGAACTCATGCTGTCACATTCTGGACCAGCTGCAGCTTCCAGGTCAGTCTGAAGGGCAGGCCAGCAAACAGTGAGTCACAGTAGTCTAGCCTGGAGGTGACTGTCGCATGGATTGCAGTGGGTAGATCAGCATACGACAGGAAAGGGGCTAATTGCTGAGCTTGGTATAGATGGAAAAACACCAACTTGGCAATATTTGTGATCTGGGCCTCCATAGTTAAGAGGGTATCCAGGATCACACTTAAACTCCTGATGGATTGTGCTAGTGCTAGTGGCACCCCGTCAAGTGTGGGAAGTCTGTGACCCAGTCCTGAGCCCTCCCCAGCCACAGAGCCTCGGTATTTATTGGCTTCAGTCTCAGTCCTCTCTTTTTTAACCATCCCACCACGTCCTCCAAACCCACAGCCAAACCCACAGCATCCAGGTGGCAGTCCAGTAGCAGATATAGCTGGGTGACATCAGCGTACTGGTGACACCCGAGCCTGAAACTTTGCACCAGCTAGGCAAAGGGGTGCATAAGTTGTTGTTGTTGTGGGGAGGGGAAGTGAAAGGAATTGTAAGCCGCTCTGAGACTCCTTCAGGTAGTGAAAGGTGGGTTATAAATCCAATCCCGCTCTTTTTAAATAATGTTGGGGAGAAGACTGCCCCCTGAGGAACCCCACATTAGGGGGTACCTAGCTGATATCTTCTCTCCTAGCACCACCCTCTATCCTCAACCATGCAGAAATGGGGTAAGCCATTTCAGGGCTACCCCATGAACTCCCATGTTGGTGAGGTGGTGGGTCAGAAGATCATTCAGCTGTGTCAAATACTGCTGTGAGATCTAGCAACAGCAGCAGTGACAGCCCAGCGTGATCCAGCTGTCTGCAGAGATCATCTGCCAAGGTTACCAGCATCGTGTCCATCCTGTGACTGGGGCGAAAGCCAGACTGGAATGGATCCAGTGCCAATGTGTCACCCAGGAAAATCTGGAGCTGCTCGGCTACTGCTCTCTAAATCATCTTACCCAGAAACAAAAAAAATTGAAATCAGGCAGTAATTAGCATCTTACCCAGAAACAAAAAAATTGAAATCAGGCAGTAATTAGCAGGATCATTAGGATCCAAAGATGGCTTCTTCAGGAGTGGTACTACCACAACCTCTTTCAGACAAGGCCTGTAGCTATAGTGGGGCATTTTGGGGCCTGGCCCCCTGACTCCCTGCCAAGGCCCCATGACTTCCGTCTATCTCAGGCCCCCTGCCACCACTTCCCCAAGCATGGCTTGCTTCCCTGCCCCCTCACCCTGTTATTGCTGGAGCCCCTTGCCCTGCTATGGGAGGCCTCCATGGCTGAGCAGCTGCCTGCTTCAACTGCTCCTGCCTGCTCCAACTGGCAAGCGTGAGTTTTTAAATTTTTATTTTAATATTTTTTGTGACATCAGTGCCCCCGACTTATTTAAAAGCCCCCTGAATTACAAAATCCTGGCTACGGGCCTGTTTCAGACCCTTTGGATAGACCCCTGTCTCCAAGGACAGGTTAACAATGTCTGTCAGTGGGTCCTGTATCCTCTAATTGCTGGCTTTCACCAGCCACGAGGGACATGGATCTTGGCTTTCACCAGCCAAGAGAGATGCAGCCTGAGAGCACCCAGAATCCCATCAAGATCAGCAGAAGAGAGCAGGCTGAAGTTGTTGAGGACTGAATTCAAAGGGGGCCAAGGGGCCTCCAGTTCACATACTATATCAACATTGGTGGGTAGGTTGAAGTGGAGCGACAAGACTTTGTCTGCAAAGAAGCTTGCAAATGCCTCACAGCTAATTGCCAAATTACTATGTCCTCTGTGAGGGAAGTCAAAGATCTAACTGCCCTAAACAATGGTGCTGGATGTGAGCTAGCGGACGTGAGGGAGGCTGGATAGAATTCCCTCGTTGCAGCCTTTACCGCCACCTAATAGGATTTCATAAGCATCCTATAAGATGCTCTTGAAGCTTCATCATGAGCACGCTGCCAAACTCACTCAGGTCATCTGAGTTCCCTAGGGTTGCCAGGTCCCTTATGTTTTTCAGTGGGGGGGAGTTGGCCCTGATCCGGGACATTCCCAGAAGTGACGTCATCACACTACGCATGTCACGAGGGTGTGTGGGGATACTATAGCATTAGGCCTGAAAACTCTATGACCATAGCCTGGCGACGTGCCCAGCACGATGACATCACCACCGGGTGACATCACACAGGGCACATCGGCCAGATTTTGGCACTTTGGGAGTGGGGTTCCCCCCGCCAGCCGGATCTGGGCGGGCAGCCCTAGAGTTCCTATTTCATCCCCCTGAGCTCCATAGTATACAAAGGGGATGACCTTTGATGAGAGCAGAGAGGACATCGGGGGTGACTACATTGATGGCTTCAGAAAAAGGGGTGTTCAAGTCTTCTTTCAGCTCATCCAATGAGTCGCTGGAAGGCACTGGATCCCACAGAGCATTCTGGAACCCAATTGGGTCCATTAGTCTCCACAGGCAAGTATAAATTAGCTTGCTGCCAAGATGGGGGTGGGGGCTGAAACACCCAGCCAGGCCTCCAAAACCAAGTGATCTGACCATGGCACATCTTCCTCTGAAGTCAGATCAACTTCCAACCCCATACCATTCGCGGGGAGGGCGGGGTATAAATGTAATAAAATAATAAAATAATAAATAATACCAAAAATCAAATCCAGTGTGTGGCCTGCTTGGTTTGTGAGATCTTGATACAAAGGCACCAGGTTTGAGGCTTGAGTGGCTTGAGTTTTGCTTTATTTGTCCTCACTGGATCTCGACAATCATGTTTTCTGGCACTAGATCTGACTTTTGGTGTTTTGATCATGAAAAACTCATGGGAAAAAAAGTAGATAGCTCTGTCTGCTGGGGTTTGCCTGTGTGCGTAGTGGGGCTTTCTGTCTCCATTAGTCTCAGAAATAAGCCCAATCAATTATATACACTTAATTATTTGTAAACCGTAAACCAAATTATCCTAGTTTACTGGGGATTTTTTTCCCAAACTGTGAGAGACAAAAAGGTCTGTTTCAGCTTAGTCCTCATTGACAATTTCGACATCCGTTTCAACTGAAGAGACATGGTGCATCTGGTGTTTACAGAATCATTTACAATAGTAAATATGAACTCAAAGTCTAGCAAAAATAATTAGCATGTGTTGATACTTAACATTTTATGGTAATGGCATAACTTTTGAATGGCAGACTAGGTAGCACAGCGCTATTTCACTAGAGTGTAATTCTACTTTAAAAAAGAGATGACTGGGGGGCATGATAAGGGGTTATAAAATTATGCATGGGGTAGAGAGACTCACAAAGAGAACTTTTTCTCCCCCTCTCAAAATATTAGAACTCAAGGGCATCAAATGAAGCTGATGGGCAGTAGGTTCAGGGCAGACAAAAGGAAATACTACTTTAAACAGAGAGTGATCAAAATGTGGAATTCGCTGCCAGCAGATGTAGTGATGGCCACAGGAATAAACAGCTTTAAAATGGGATTAGACAGATTCATGGAGGATAAGTATCAATAGCTACTAACCATGGTGACTCAGGGGAACCTCCACATTCAGTGGCACTACGCCTCTGAATCCTAGAGCCAGGAGACAACATTAGGGAAAGGCCTCAGCCTCTGTGCCCTGTTGTTGGCCGTCCAAAGAAATTGGTTGGCCACTGTGTGACAGGATGCTGGACTAGATGGACTATTGGTCTGATCCAGCAGGGCTCTTCTTATATTCTTCTGTTCTTACTTGCTACTCTTTCCTCTCTTATGCTTTCCCTCTGTGTTGTTTTGTTACCTGTGCCACTCTTCTTTGAATCAAATGAAGAAACTTTCCAGGCAAGGAGCTCTGAACATACATTTGAACTCTGGCATTCAGAACAGGTCACTAGATCAGCTGATGATTGTTACTTCTCAGGATAATCAGCACTGGTGGTGGAAAGTGCTGTCAAATTGCAGCTGAATTATGGCAACCCTGTAGGGTTTTCAAGAAAAGAGACACTGAGAGGTGGCATTTAATGGCACATATATTGTTGGCATTTAATAGCATATACATAAACCTTTTCTTGTGCACAGACAGACCTCCAATCTCAAACAACTACTCACCCACAATAATACTGTCCTGGTTCAGGGATCCCGGGACTTCACCCACACCCCCCAGAGACCCCAACGACCACCAACTCACGTAGGGAACCTGCAGATTGAGAAGACCCCACCTCACCGAGCCCCATCAGCACAGCCAGGATGCAACGGTCCAACCCCGCCCGACCATGGAGCATGGAACAGCAGGAGAAGCCTCTCACCAGGGAGAGGCTGACAGTGGCCCCACGACCACACAAAAACAAATCAGCCAGTATCATAATGCCCCTGTATAAATCGATGGTCCGTCCTCATTTGGAGTACTGTGTACAGTTCTGGTCACCACACCTCAAAAATAATATTATAACATTGGAAAAAGTGCAGAAAAGGGCAACTAGAATGATAAAAGGGTTGGAACACTTTCCCTATGAAGAAAGGTTAAAGTGCTTGGGGCTCTTTAGTTTGGAGAAACGATGGCTGAGGGATGACATGATCGAGGTTTATAAGATTATGCATGGGATAGAGCAGGTAGAGAAAGAGGTACTTTTCTCCCTTTCTCATAATTTGTGGGCACTCCATGAAATTACTGAGCGGTCGGGTTAGAATGGATAAAAGAAAGTACTTCTTCACCCAAAGAGTGATTAACACATGGAATTCACTGCCACAGGAGGTGGTGGCAGCTACAAGCATGGACAGCTTCAAGAGGGAACTGGATAAACATATGGAGCAGAGGTCCATCAGTGGTTATTAGCCACAAGGTATAGATAGGAACTCACAGG
>NW_015172024.1:287316-300078 GCF_001447785.1 Gekko japonicus | reverse complement strand
TCCAACATTGGCTTCTCTTATGTTCTTATTAACATCAACTACACCATCTCAGGCTTATTCACTTGCTCTAACATTGTATATGCCATTAAATGCCAACAAAGGACAAACAGGTCAAACACTACACCAAAGGATAAATGGACACAAATCTGTCTTCAAGAATCACCAAACTAAGAAACCTGTGGGAGAACATTTCAGCCTCCCGGGGCACACAATGGGGGACCTCAACACTCAGGGGACTGAAACCCCCTGGGGTTAACAGAGATATTGGCTTCTTATCTCACAACACATGCTAAGTCACTCGGTTCTCACTTATACCCAGAAATTAAACTTTGTTGTTCTTAAAGGTGCCACTGGACTCAAACTCAGTTTTCACATCTGTTATTAATTCCTTTATTATCTGTATGCCAGTTTGCTGCTATTCACATGTCTTACCAAATGTGTTCTTCCAATCTTAGATATATTTATTGCTCAGTTACTTATGCATCTTGACTCTAATTAGCCCTTCCTGGTAACCGACCCCCTACCCATATGTAACGTTGAAGGAAATCTGTTTCAGTGTATCTGAAGGAATGTCCATCTACACAAGGCTAAGTCTCTCAGTTCTTGATTATACCCAGAATTGAACTTTGTTATCTTGTTATTGCCACTGGACTCAAACTTCATTCTCACATCCATTTGTTAACTCTTGTATTTGTATGCTAATTGACTGCAATTCACAGATCTTACCAACCATCTTAATCCAATCTCAGCTATAATTGTTTACTTATACATCTTGACCAATGTTCCCTCTAAGCTATAGAGTCTTGTGAGCAGAAATTCTACTTTGTGAGCTACCGGCATTAAAGTTGTGAGTGAGCAATTTGGCTGCTGCATAAATTAGTTTGCTCTGGAGCCATCCTTCTGAGCTAAGAAAACAATGTGTGAGCTGGAGGATAAAAAACTGTGAGCTAGTTCACACTAACTCAGCTTAGAGGGAACACTGATCTTGACTCTAACTAGCCCTTCCTGGCAACTAACCCCCCCACCTATATGTACCAGTGGAGGAAATCCTGTTTCACTGTGTCTAAAGAAGTGTGCTTGCACATGAAAGCTTATACCTTGAATAAAATTTTGTTGGTCTTAAAGGTGCCACTGGACTTAAACTTTGTTCTGCTGCTTCAGACCAACATGGCTACCCCACCTGGATCTTTTTCTTTTCTTTCCTGATGTAAAGATAGAATACTGTTTCTTCCTTTCCTGATGTAAAGATAGAATACTGTTTATACTTTGGAATACAAATGTAGGTAGCTGTGTTTCCCTGTAATAGTTCATAAGCTGCTTTTTTCCCTGCCTATGTCCTTTCAACTTTTGTTTACTTGGTTTATTTTTCAGTTGTGACTTCTGTTCAATTGTTTCATGCTGAATTTTTTTCTGAGATGGTATGTACTGCTTTGAGACATAAAGGGACATCAAAATGAAAGGGACATCAAAATGAACTCAATTTACTGTGGCTCGATCAAAACTAGACCCTATGTAATGTTTCTTTCATAAGGTTTTTACAATGTATAGTTGGGATTCAGGGTAGACGATTAATGAAAGTCTTTCTTCACTGAATGCATCAATTTTAAATGTTGATCTCTTCTTTATGCAAAACAAGTATTTTTCTTCAGTATGCTTCAAATATTCAGCATACGTGCTTATGATCCACAGCTTTGCTTTTGGAAGAGAATGGATTTGAAAATGCAGCTTGCTCTGAACACATGCCTTTCTAGCAGAGTCTGCCCCTCTTTTCCCCCTGGTCACTCTCCTCTCTCCCTCTGATCTGCTTAAACTCTAAACCAAACAGCTTAGTTCTAGAATAATAACTAGATCCAAATATTTCTGAATATTACTGACTTTGACCTGTTTTCCAATTTGAATTATTTACAACAGCATTATTAATCTGGCAAGATGAAAGGGTTCCACAGTCCTCCTGATTAAAATTGAAGTGTTATAAACCATGCAGACTAGAAGATGGACAGCAGAGGGAAAGGGAAGGGCAATGATCAAGTGGGAAGAACCAGAGCTGCCTCCCCATGTGATCCAGTCAGGTGGAGGAGGCAGCACTGCAGGCGGGGGTGGAAGGGGGAACCACAGCTGCAGCTGCTGTGTGAGTCAAGCAGGTGGAAGGGATGGTGCAGCAGGTGGGTGGGCTGGCTAATAAGCAGCCATCCTGGAGAGTGGGTGGCCTGGTGAGCAAGGGGAGGGGTGTTTCATGGGTCCCTGATTGTATTCTTATATTGCAAAATTGGCAGGAATTTTAGACTTCCTTCAGATTGGCTAGAATGAAATATTTTTGTCTGCTTTGTATTATAAGCAGGGGTTGAGTTATATTGAATAGGCCTGTTCTTTGGGCTGGCTAGGCTGCTTCTAGGTTGGCAGGAAAAGTCTGGGCTATCTGCAGGACCATCTCTCCCCATATGGACCTCGGAGAGCTTTACGCTCCACAGATCAACATCTGCTGGTGGTCCCCGGTCTGCATCAATGAGATCCGCTTAGCCTTGATTAGAGCCAAAACCTTCTTGGTTCAGGATCCAGCCTGGTGGAACATTCTCCCAAGTGAGATCAAGACCCTGCGGGACTGGTTGCAATTCTGCAGGGCCTGTAAAACCAAGATGTTCCACCAGGCCTATGGCTGAGGCAGCAGAGATCCAACTCTATTGGCCTCCCTTGAGCCAACTTCAGAGGACGGCGGAAGACAGGAAGGCCTGGCGGGATCTGGTCCATGGGGTCGCGAAGAGTCGGACTCGACTGTGTGACTGAACAACAACAACAACCCCCACGTTGCGCTATGTGATGCTACCTGCTTGTTGCTTTCTACGGTTTGCCCAATTTCTGGTTACATCTATGGGCAGGGGTCATTTCCTGCACAGGAGCGAAGCTCCGGCAGTAAAGAGCCCAGGGGGCGGGCACATGCAACAAGCCCCGCCCCCTGCTCCCAGCAGCCCCGGGCCACAAGGAGCAAGAAGCAGCCAGGTAAGTTGCAGAGCCGCCACCCCCCCCCCATAGATAGCAATCCAAAAGAGTCCAGTGGCACCTTTAAGGCCAAGGTTTATTCAGGTACAAGCTCTCCCTCCTCTGTGAGGGCAGATCTGTGCATCCCCCCCCCTATAGCTAGCAATCCAAAACAGTCCAGTGAAGCCTGAGCAGTGTTGCCTTCTGACACACTTCCAGTGATGTCAGGGGGTGTGGCATATGCATATATGTTATGCTATCTCTAGCATAGCCCATACTAATATCCAGATTGGTTAATAATAAACCTAGTTTAACCAGTAACCTGGTGTCTTGTGTTTTCATTTTGAAGCACAAGGACAGTGCCTTCTGTGACTGGGTAGTTGTCTGTCTCCTTATTACATCCTCTTGACTTGCAGAGTGTGTAAAAAGGTTAGAGTGCTGTTCTAGGACTTTGTGTAGGACAGGTTCAAATCCTTACTCGACTATGAAGTTTACAGGGTAATTTTACATGAATTACTCTTTCTAAGATTCACCTATTTCACAGGGATGCCATTAACAGAAAATGCAGGAGGAGAATGCCATGTGATAAATAGCTACTCCCTCCCAATCATTTTGAGCAACTCAAGGCTAATCTAATTTTTAAAGGTGTGGCTTCCAGTAGAAATCCATGTAAATTCATCACAGCTTGGAAGGACAGAAGTTCCAAAGTTGGGAAGCTATCAAGAGGAACAGTGCTCTAAGATTTCTAGATGTTTGAATGGCACATGAAAAACACAATTGAGAGGCTGACCTTTCTTTCCTCATGGTAGAGATGCTTATGACAGTTTCTGGAAGGAAGAGAGGCAAAGCTATTAAGGATTTTACAATTAATTGCCATTTAAGTGTAGGGCATTAATATTGTAGGAAGCCACTGCAAATATTGATTGATTTACTTCTTTTATATGTCTTGCAGAGACTCAGTAGATATTGCAGAACAAGATATCAAGCCTTTATTCCCTATTGCATTTTAGTGAATGGGACCTGGATAAACACAGTCCTAGACACTACATAAATATTAAAATGGAAAGGCAATGTATTATTGTGGCTAAATCCCTGTTTCCTGCCAAAGTTTTAATTGCTGTTTTTATGTTTTTGTACATATTTTAGCTCCAATTATAATGGTTTTAACAATGCATTTTTGTTGATTTTAATGCTTTTTAACATGTGATTTTATTATGTATGTTTTAAGTTAACCACCTTGGTAGCCCTTGTGAGGGCAGAAGTCAAAAATAATATTATATGCACCAAAAGCTCCTGCTCCTGCATTTAATTGCCATACTTTTCTTGTTCTTCCTGAGCACATTTCTCCTGACCTTTTCTTGCTGTTTTTGCATTTGGTGTAATTTTGATTAAGAAATGTTTAATTACTAAAATTGCTGTTACTTTTTAATCTTTTTAAACTTGCAAGTTAACTCCTATTTCTCTGATGTAATTCT
Organism: Gekko japonicus; assembly: GCF_001447785.1. Classification (NCBI taxonomy): domain Eukaryota; kingdom Metazoa; phylum Chordata; class Lepidosauria; order Squamata; family Gekkonidae; genus Gekko; species Gekko japonicus. The sequence continues at coordinate 295,630 of NW_015172024.1, read as the reverse complement.
TGGTGAGTGCTGTGATATCTGCCTTAAGGTGGTGCAGATCCTTTCCAGGCACACAAGATGATCTCATGATTATGGGGTCACACTTGGCTTTAGCTGTTTCATTCCTTACCTGCTACAGCAATAACATAATGTAAGTTGATTATTTCTTTCTTAGCAGAGGACCACAGAATTAGCATTTCAGCAGGTGTTTAATGTTCTCTGTGTCTATATTCAAATAAAAGGCAATCCTATTTGTTATGCAATTGCATCTGATTTGTTAATTTAATGTAGAGATGGATTGTTCTCTCAGTGTTGGACCTCTTTTGATTGACAATGAACATGTTTTCTAATTTTAGTGGTAGTAAACACTCGGACATGGAGATCTTGAGAAACTCCTCCCCTCTCCCATGTCAGAGGTTATCAGGGGCTTCTCAAAATGGGAATAAAATATTTTCCCATTCTGAGTGATCGCTTCTGTTTATTAATTCTCATATATCCCAAAACTGCCTCCAGGCAGATATCTGCAAAATGTAAATTAAGGGGACTTTGGGAGAATATTTTGGGGGCCCTCAAAACTCCCCTTTTCACATAAAAAATAAACACCTGCCCATGAAATTTCCACTTAGCACTAGTTTTTCACATAAAAAAATAAACACATGCCCATGAAATTTCCACTTAGCACTAGTTTTACAGGGTGGAATCAAGGATAACCCACTGAGTTTACTTGCTGTCACTTCCATATATGTTATTCTTGTACTGTTAGATTCTGAGAAGTTAGTATTACTATGGTGCCATGCTGTAGTTGTCCTGTTTCCAGGTTCTCCCCATTCTCAAAATATTCTTTCTCAAACCGGCTGTACTCTGGTCTTTTTTTTTGGGGGGGGTGTATTTAGTTAGCTCACCCTCAAAGGCAGTATTTCCATTTTCCAGGCCTTTAAATGTCCTGCTTACATCAATGCCATTTTCCCATAGTCAGGCCCTTGTAAGTGCCATTTTCCCAGTATGCTTCCCACAGCTGCTCTGATGGCCAGCGGGGTGTGTGTGTGTGTGTGCCTTTGGTCCAGTGGCATTACATCAGTTCTGAGGGGAAGCCAAAACTTACATCATATGTAGGAATTGCCAAAAATATTATTGTTTTATCACAGAATTTCTGGTGATTCCTAGAGAGTCATGATGTCACTTCTGGGATTTCCCCAGAAGTGATGTTATGCTGTTGAACTGACAGTGGCCCCCATGTTCCTTCCCTGTCAGACTCCCACAAGTTGCTAGCCACTGGCAACCCTATACAGTGCTGTAGCACTATAATGCTATACCAATTTATGTCAACTTTTAATAGACCTTATAGTGCTACAGCACATAACACCCACCCCACACAAAAATAAATGACAAGTTGCCATGGTACTTGTGATGGTGGCCCCTGAAAGCCAACACAGAATCATACAGAGTACACATGGAAATGATACACTGAAAAAAGAGAAAGTAACGTTTGCAGGAAACTCCTATGTGAAGAAGCTCCTCTGGCAATGCTTATGCCTCTCCATTCACCAGGGCAGTGAAAACAATGTACAGAATCCCCACCATGTGAAAGTAGCCAAAGTTACTTTCATTGTGTCATTAAATTCCCTTCCTCCGTGTTCTTTTCTAGATTTTCTAGTTTTCAGAGAAACCACCCAAGAACCTCAGCAGAAATTGAAACTAGAACACAGTTTTCCTGTGGAATCATACAAGTATGATGATAAATAATAATCTGTGTCATGTGTAGGAGCTGAACAAGGCCTAAATTTCTTGGTTTAGCTGCCTAATTGAATGTGCAAAATCAAGAAGGTTGCCCAGCACCACTATATTAGACGTATAGTGAATAATGCATGCTCTGGTTACGGGAAGATGAGAAAATACTGAACCCTTTTAAACACCAACTCTTCTATGCATATCAAAATGTGGTGAGGAACAGTGCCAGGACATTAAAACACCATAATGAATATTCTACATTGGAAGGAAATAATATCACACAGGAAGAAAATCCATTTTACCTTTGCCTAATGTAATTATGTGCTCCCTTGAGAAATTATTAACAATCATTAATTTACATCTTAGAAATGTATTTTCATAATGTGTTGCTGTTGCACTGTGTTTAGCACATCAAGTTTATCTTTGAGGATGGTACACATTGGGCTTGTTTGCCTCTGAGTTAATAGAAAATTGATTATAAACGAGCAAAGCATCAGGGTGACAGTGGGCAAAATGTCATTACTTTAATAGTACATACGTCAAAATGAAAGCTGGATGAATTGTACACACTACTCAATGTTAACGTTTGCATGTGAGTGTTCCTAGAATTACTCCCAAGATGGTTTGATCTTGAGTTAACAACCTTGGATTGGATGTCTCTGCACATATTGAGTTGCTGTCTCAACTAGGATCTTTGTGCAAATTGTGCTGTGAGGGAAGGAGAAATATTTCTTTCCACCTCAGTTTTCAATGAACTCCATTCCTGTCCATCTTGTCAATGAGCAATTGGATCAATGCAACCAAACCTGTGAATCTCGGCAGGAACTGTTGTTGTTGTTATTGTTGTGATGGTGATGATTTAGGAAATGTACAGGCAGTCTCTTCAGAAATCTGCTCAAGGTAGCTGAAAAAAAAAATCAGTAATAAAATCATTAAACACAACATCCTTCAGTAGAATCTAGCAACATGATTAATTATAAAAACCACCACAAATGGGCATAAAACAGCAATCACACCATTAAAAAAGTAACAAAACAGTAATAATAAAATAGCCCTCAGGCTGGATACAACCACTAAAAAAAATGAAAAATGGGGGGGGGGAATTAAAACTTTGGTAAAACAAACATTTTTATCTGGCATCTAATGATAGCAATATAGGAACCAGATGGATGTCATGAGGGAGTACAATCCAAAGCTGAAGTGACACCACTGGAAAAGTGTTGCTAGTAATTTGCTTTTGGTGTATTGCAGTGAATGGTAAGTCAAGAGTTATGCTGATGTCATCATTTTCTCTCCCCCCCTGTCACAGAGGAAGCATTTTTTCCCCACATCACAACTATTTCAGAATGATATGGTAGATTTTGAACCAATCATCACTACTCCTGATCACACAGAACAAAATAGAAGTCCAGTAGCACTTTCGGCTGTGCTCCTGCAGAGTGCAGGGTTTGTTTGTTTTTTTTAATTTAACTTTCAGTTTATATACCGCTCTAACCCCGAAGGGTCTCTGAGTAGTTTACAGACAATTTTAGTTACCTATCTAGGGCCACTTTATGTAGGGGGGTGACTGCCTACCGGCACCCAGGCAGCAGAGCTCTGTTGTCATACAGCTCTTCCAGGCGGGCTTCGAATGTTATTCTTCTCGGCGTTCTATCTCCTGGCGCCTTGGAACGGGTCAGCGACTCTTCTCCAGCGGACTCATTCTGGTGCATGGCCCCGCGCCAGCCGCAGCTCCGGCTCATGTCCTACTGGCTCCACCGTGCCACCTTGCTTTGCTGGGCCCTCCAAGTTTGCAGAAAAATCTATTTAGTGTTGATGCTGCCCTGTTCTGCAGATTTAGATATCTGCAGATGGGGGCCACACATCACTATTTTGATATATGGATTTTACCTGTATAGTTACCTTACCTATACTGACCTCTAGAGTGAGAAAATGTGTATCTTTGATTTTTTAAAACTGTTTTGTCATCATAGTATCTTACATCAAGGGATCATGTTGGTTGCCAGCAGTGTTTCCTCTAAGCTGAGTTAGTGTGAGCTAGCTCACAGTTTTTTAGCTTCTAGCTCATGCATTTTTGTCTTAGCTCAGGAAGAATGGCTCCAGAGCAAACTAATTTATGTAGTAGCCACATCGCTTGCTCACAACTTTAATGCCAGTAACTCACAAAGTAGAATTTTTGCTCACAAGACTCCACAGCTTAGAGGGAGCATTGGTTGCCAGAAGTCACTATTTCCCCTGTTCCACTACTATTGGGGAAATGGCATTTTGTATGCTAAAAATGCACAGTAAGGAGGATATGCTACTTGACTGCATTGGAAGCGATCTAGATTCTGTTTAATTCCCCCCCTTTCATCTCTGTTTGTTTAAATGTAACTAGATGAAAAGGTACTTTGAAAAGGTTGGAATAACATGATTGATTGCATGTCTTTCATAAGATTTCTATCTCAGGTATTTCACCTTCCAGAGATCATTAGGAATTATTCAAAGGAAATAGCATCTCAGCTAATATGCCACATCTACTAGGTAAGGTGTCTGTGATTTCCAAATTAAGCACAGTTTAAAAAGGTGAAGATAAAACTTCCATTATCTACCTGGATAAGTAATAAATATCATCTTCTTATGCTGGTTAAAGAGCAGTTCCTTTGGAGTCCAACATAGCTTTCTCTTCTCCTTCCATGCTGCCTTAGTGGTGATTCTCAGTCAGGCTTAGTGAATCATGTCCTGGTTATTCTCTTACTATACCATTTCATCCTGAAGCACTGAGCAACTTACTCTTTTTCAGGGCATAGTTTTCTGATTTAATTTCATACCTGTACCCCAAATGAACACAGGCTTTATGAAATGGCTAATCTGCATTCACGATTTTGGAGTAAGTTATCATCAATATGTTGGTGGCACCCAGCTCTGTATTTCTTTATCCAAATCACCTGGTGATGCTATAGTAGAGGTCCTAAATCACTGCCTGGCTGCTGTGGTTAAATGGGTAAGGCTAAAAAAACCTGAACCATGACAAGATGGAGTTGATGTTGGCAGGAAAACCTGAAGTCTTGAAGAACACTGTGCTTCTCACACTTGATGGAGTCCTACTTACACTAGCCTTGTTCACATGTTTCAGTGAACACACATATATCCTGCATGTATATGTTTCTAAGAAAGAGCTAATGCACATCAGCTTTATAGATGAAACCAGGAATCAGCCCCTGGATCAATGGGGATTTAAATCACTCATTCAGCTATACATGTGTTGAATGTAACATGAGAATACTCAACACACATATAAAGAAAAATCAAATGTACATTAAACATAGATTTGTATGTGAGGTCACTGTAATCTGCGAACAGGGCTTTAGTTAAGAGCCTAGGGCTTATACAGGGCCCAGAATTATTACTGAAGAAGCAAGTTGATACACCTGCAAAAATGCTTTCTTCCATCTTCATTTAACTCTGTATATGGCTCCCTACCTTGAGCAAACTCCGGAGGATGGCGCAAGACAGGAGGGCCTGGTGTGATGTGGTCCATGGGGCCATGAAGAGTTGGACTCGGCTGTGTGCCTGAACAACACCTTGACTTGGTTAATATGGCCCTGTGGATCAATGCCACTGTAACCTCAAGGCTAGACAGTTGTAATGCACTCTACATAAGTCTGCCCTTAAAGTCAGCTCAGAGGCTCCAGCTGATTTAGAACATCACAACCAGATTGCTATTGGGAGCCAGGCAGAGCATGCATATCCCACCATTTTGCAGTCACTGCATTGATTACTGATCAATTACTAGGTTAAGTTCAAGTTACCTGCTAAGCCCTTTATGGACTTAAACCCACGAACCTGCAGGACTACTATGCTCTACTACATAAACTTTGTTCATCTGAGCAAAGCCTTCTGAGAATGCTAACCTGCAAATGGCTAAAATGAGCAATGGACTGTACACATGCATTCTCTGCAATGCCTCCCACATTGTGGAATGGCCTATATGAAGAGATGAAGAAGACCCCTGAACTCATTTCAGAGAACGTGAAAGACAGATATTCAGGAGGGTATTTTTAATAAAGGGATTAGAACTGCTGTATAATAGAACTGCTCAGGAAGGTGCTTTTATAAGGGAATAGGATTGTAGTCTATTGCAATGTTTATCGCATACAGCACTGTCCTTTTACTGCATTGCCTTCTACCTTTGAAATTCACTTACTATATTATGGTATATCACACCTTATACACTTTTGGGGGGATTGCACTGTTTTCTGATTCTATAATCCTAGTCCTATTGCATTGTTTGTTGGACTTTTTGAAAAAATTGTAATCCACCTTGTGTCTCACCAAGAAAGATAACTTCAGGTTTAAAATGAAGCTGGTGAAAAAAAATATCCCCTCAAATTCCAGTTCAAGGAGATCCAAAAAATTCCTGCTCAGCCTCTACAAGAGATCACCTAAATCCATGTTGCTCCAAACAGAAAGGTGCATATGTCAGTAGCATGTGAAGACTCTAGAAGATCAATGATTGCTTATATGCTTCTCCTTCAGTTCTCCATTGGCTGGGCATCAGACCAGTTCAGCCAATAATGCTTCATGCGACATTTGAGTCAGATGATGGTACAGATATCTCTGGTTTAAGCATAGCCCTAAACTAATATTCACTAATTAAGGATACATCTATTATGAATGTAAACAAGTGTAAACGTTTTCCTGGACCAGGCTGTGGGTTGGGACTTACACATCTGAATTATTATTCTTCTTCGGAGAGAGAGAAAGAGGGAGATAACCTTTATATAGAAAAGTAGAAAATCAGATTCTAAATGCTCCTTGAAATGCTAGATTCCTTTGTGCAGGGAGTTTTATTTGTGCAGGATTATTCAAATAGGCATCTCCTAGTTTGAAATTATTTAGTCCTGAACCAGCATTACTACATCATCTTCCCTGTTGACTAAACAAGCACTAATTTGTAATATCTGGTTAGGAAATTAACCATATAAATATGTAAACATGCCAAGTGTACTTTCTATGTACCTTTTCATACCTCTTTATATTCATCTGGCTAACGAGTACACAAATTACTGTTTGAGGGTGTTTTCTTTCCTCTTGTCAAAGCGTACAGATGCATTTGCTGAATCGTTCCACGTAAAATCATATGTACTCTAGGACTGAAGAAACTGTGGGCTCTTACAAATACATAAGTTTTCTGGATGGTTTAGAGCCCTGTTGAATATGCAGGTGGCACAATCCAGCAACATAAGGGTTGCACGAGAAGGGAAGGGTGTCACCAAGTGACCAGAGATGGTGCTGCTGTCTTCAGTATTCTATGCACACTCTGGAAGCATGTTGGAAAAAAATTTACAACCTGAAGAATTTGTGGATATTCTGCAGATCAGGGGCCCATCAAATTTTGGATCCTAGCCAGGGATTTTTTTTATTTCCAATTTTAATGGTATTTTCTAGTCTCTCCAATCTCAGTTCTCCTAGTTTTCTTTAAAAATTTATCACACTCCTGTTTTCTTTAAAGATTTACAATGATTTATTTTCTATGTCAGTAACAGTGTCATCATTACTCAGGCATCCAACTGTGCTGCATGTTACGTTAATAAATCATCAAACTCCCAAATCAATACCTCAATGAATTGCATCAAATTAAAAGCATTCCCATTTTATGATTCCACCTGTAAAGTTGAAGGCTTTGCTGTCTGAGTTCATAAAACTTCTACTGGGTAGTTAGGTCACAGCCATCCTAAGCAGTTCCAAAGAAACAATTTCAGACAAATCTTGTTGGTTGATTATCCCCTCCCCCCATTAAACTGTCATCATGTGCCCAGTATATAACACTGATATTTGCTTCCTCTGTGATGTTTTGAATCACTGTTTTAGTTGCATTCACAAGTCCAGGAGGATGCATTTACCCAGATTTTTTTATTCAACTAATATCTCATTTTTTAAATTTCAATTTAAGATGTATTTATAGTAAACTTTTTTTTTATTCCCTCTCCTAAAAAGGAGAGACCTTTTTCGCTTTGACATTACAGAGAAATAGGGAGGGTATATAGCGGGACAAAGAAAAGTGTTGAGTGATGTTAGAAATTAGTATGTTAATCTTTTATTAGTAAAGTCAAAGTCAAAGTTTTCTTCATCGGATGATTTCATTTCTTCTGTACCTTTCAAAATCGGTCAATTAATGTATTAGTAGTGTCCCTTTGGGGTTAGTATTATCTTTTAGTGCGCTTTCCGAACCAATCTTCAAGCATTGGGGTGCTTCCCTTTTTTTGTCTCTCAGGAAATACTTGGACCTCCAGCCGCTCCTTTGTCTTCCTCGTCTTTCACCTCTCCCTCTGAACTGCTGCTATCCTCGCTTGTTCCTTCCATCCATTTAGCGAGTTCTGCCTCATCCTCTGTGCTGGCGTGCTTCTTCAAAAAGTCATGAGCCTTGAAGATGGAATCAATCTTCTCTCTTCTGTCTTTAAACTTAAAGACAAGTCCTTCTGGCGCCAACCATTTGTAATTAATTTGATGATTTCTCAAGAACATGGTCAACCCTTTATATTCCTTCCTTTTCATTCTAATTTCAAATGGAACATCCTTTAAAATCCGAATAGTCTAGTCTCCAATTTTCAGAGGCGATGATGAC
>NW_015172024.1:283710-286859 GCF_001447785.1 Gekko japonicus | reverse complement strand
CTGCGCAGCTTGGGGATCCCTCCCTCCTCTCCATTTTCAAGACACTCCCAAAAGGTAACAATTTTTTTTTCAAACTCCCCTTCGCCCCTCCTTTCTGCTTTCAACAAGTCTCTTTATTCAGTGGGGGGGGGATCCTCCCTCCTCCCTTTCGCTTTCCCGGGAGACGGAGTGCTTATATGCTGTTAACTTTAAATTCAATCTCCAACTCACGGTTAGCCACTTATCACTTTCTCCATGCTTTAACTTCTTTGCTTCATCACTCAGTGACACCCGGTGCCTCTGCTAGTCCCCATGTGGGGCACTGCCACGGCAAGAGCCATTGGGGCATGGGGTGAGCCTCAATTTCCAACCATCCGGCCGGTAAAGAGGCACAACCCCTGTGCGCCCCGGATCGGAGCCTCTCCCTGAGGCTCCTCAGTGTCTCTGCTTGGGCGGATTCCCTCTCTTTACCGTGCGTGGGCGAGTCACCTTCGGGAGCTCCCGAAGAAGTGACCACCATTCACAGAGATCAAACCAGAAGCCTTCACAGAGATCAAACCGGAAGCCTAAATTTCAATTTAAGATGTATTTATAGTAAACTTTTTTTAAAAAACACCCATTTTGTTCTGATTATTGCTTCCTTCCCCAAAGGCAAATACACCAAAATTTATCTACTTGTATAAATGGACTAGTGGTTCATAACAGGTCAATTAAATACGGTGACTTGATTTACTGATGCAACATTTTTTACATCTATCTGTTTAATTTGGTTATATCTGCTTCTAATGGTCTGAATTTATGATGTTCTGCTATATGTGTTGACAGGGACTTGCTTGTGAAGGATGATTTTATCCAATACACAAGGCACACATATACACATTATTACTGCTGCTTTGAAGTTTGGTAAACATTTTGTTTGAGCAGAGACAGGCTATCTGGAAATGTATCCATTCACAAACTGGCAGGGACCTCCATGAACTACCTGAAAGTTCTTGGAAAGCTCATGCCGGCTGACCTGCCGCAAACTTCAGTTGGCAAACCACAAACCAGCCAAAATTCATCACAAACTTGTTCATGATGGGTAGGGATGACCCATGAGCACCATGAGCCATTGAGCATGATGGAAGGTGTGTCCTGAACTACCCATCACTGCCTTTACGGTGGGATGGGGCTTGGGAAAGAGCACTGTTCATACTGAGGAACATTTTTCTGAACCTGATAGTGGATTTATGGTGCGTCATGGAAGGGGGGTGGAACTTGTTATTTCTCAGCATAATATGTGCAGGTGAGGATAAATGAGGCCAGCAGAAGCCACTGGCCAAGTTTGGAGCCAAGGTGGATTTGTCAGAACAAAAGCAGCCTTGGCTATGCTGCCTAGTGCAACTGGCCCTATTAAATATTAGCATGTTTAATAACTGATGATGTAGATCAGCTATTTTAATAAACTAATGAAACCCAAACTGTGGTCTTGTGTCTTTATTTGGGGTGCTTGGACAATTGAACATTATTCTTCGAGCATCTGAACGACTGACTAGTAACGTTTGTATTCTAGCATTGACTTTCACTTAGTTTTTTAAAATTCTAGCACTGGGTTTTATTTAATTTTATTCTATCATTGGACAAGTGCATAAAAGCTTGTGGGGAGACTGTTCATGTGCTACCACAGTGGCGCTTTACTGTGCACTGGCTATTATATGCAATCTCTGTATACACAATTTATACATACTGGTTTAACAAATAATGTTAAAATTCATATATTTTGCAGGGAAAAATGGCACAATAAGAATATTGTGAACGTAAAAAAAATCACACTCAATTTGCATAAGGGAGAAGCAAATTTTGGGGTCAGAACAGCAGGAGCTCAAAATCATCCCTATGATTAAACAAATACGGTTGCCAGCATCGTGTCTGCTTGGGCTCTAAGTGACCTCTTTCAAAGATGCCTGTAACCTAGAAAACAATACAAAGTATCAATCCATATACATCATGTCTTTTCTGAGTGCCTCTTTGCTGCAGAACACATTATTTATATCACATTAAAGGCAACGGTTGACTGTTGAACAACACAGCCACACAGACCTTTCTCATTTCCGTGTTCTTCTGCATTTCAGTGTGCTCCTCTAGGTTGTCTTTTGTTTAAAAAAATATTGTTTTTTGTAATATGACAGGCTATAATATATCAGGGTGTTTTGTTTTTAAAAATAAAGCTCCACAATCTAAACAATTTACCATTTCAAAAGGGGAGGGGGACTTCAGATACTGTTTGATTCCTACACATACAAAGAAAAATCACATTCCCTAGTGAAAAGCTTGAGGTCAATGTGTTTTACCTCTCTGTGGCATTTTAGCTGTTATCCTAAATCAGGGCCAGGTACAGCGGAAGAATAATTGTACCCCAAAGAGATATTAAAAAGTATGGTTTGCCCTTTAAACACAACCATAGAAATAATAATGCACTTTACTGCCTTTGCTTTCCCTGTATTATGTGAGAACTGCTCTGACACGCACTATGCATTCTTGGCATAACAACAACAAATATTATTGTTATAAACTGTTTCCCTCCAGTCATGCAATTTTATGTTGTTGTGATATCCCTGGTGTGTTGCTGCAGGGCTTCTCTTTGTACCAGAAGCAACTACATCTTGCATGCCTACCCTTGGAGAAGTCAAGCCAAGCTAAGCAGGAAACCTGATTGCTTCACTTTTGCATTATTGACACTATCTGCTGAATAACTGCCTTATTTACTGCCTGCAAACAGCCTCTTTCTTACATTAAGTAGAACTGAACTGATGAGAGAAGCGTCACTGGTTGTACAGGGAGCACTTCAATGGATAACCTTCATTGATTGTAATGTAGGATTTGGCCCCAAAAGGATAATTAGGACAAAACAAGGAAAATAATCTTTATTAACCTTAGAATTGTGTTCTGTGCACCATGACATCAACATCTTTAATGCCATTTTTGTATACTTGTACAACAGCATTTAAAGAACTAAATATAATAACCATCAGAAGTACTCAGGTTACAGCTCATAGTGTAATACCACCTACCTCTTAAAAAACTGGGCGTCTGAGAACTGCTATTTTGTTTGAAATATTTATGTGCCTGTCCTTATCCTGTCAAAAGGACTAGGAAACAAAGAAGAAGAGGAGGAGGAGGAGGAGGAGGAG
>NW_015172024.1:254522-283693 GCF_001447785.1 Gekko japonicus | reverse complement strand
GGAGGAGGAGGAGGAGGAGGAGGAGGAGAAGGAGGAGGAGGAGGAGAGTTGGGTTTATACCATGCCCTTCTCTCAGAATCTCATAGCGGTTTATAATCTCCTTCTCTTCCTCTCCCCACAACAGACACCTTGTGAGGTAAGTGGGGCTGAGAGAGCTCTGAGAGAACTGCTCTTAAGAAAATTGTGACTGACCCAAGGTCACCCAGCTGGGCTGCATGTGGAGAAGTGGGGAATCAAATCCAGTTCTCCAGATTACAGTCCACCGCTCTTAACCACTACACCAAGTATCAAGTCAAGTTTATTCGATATATAACCAGCACAAATCGGTTGCAGCCATATTTTAACTGCATCAGTAATACAAATGTAACAATTTAAAAATTTGTTAAACATTTCTAAAACATGTAGATTACATAAAAAGTATATAGCAGCAATTTTTAAAATTCTCTTATAGCTAGAATTTTAGCACAGTTCAATATGAGCTGTGGGTCAGGGTCAAATAGAAGTTTCTGGCTTATCTCCTTATCTGAATACGCGTAGAACCTCCTTAAAGTAGGATAAAGGAACTTTGCTATACTATCTTCATAATGGCCACAATGCAATAACATATGTTCTGTTAAGTCGCTCGCTTAACAAAGCAGTCGGAGAGTGATTCAGCAAGAACACAACTTTATTCTTCAACTCGAACACAACTCCAACACGGATCAACATCTGATAGCCAGAACAGCTTTTACATTGCAGCTGTCCTGCTTTTAAACATTCCCGGCTAATATAACCACACCCACTGTACACATATCAACCTATGAGGTTGCTGAGATAAGGTCCAATCACATTCGTTCTCGCTCAGGGAGCTTGCTTGAAGTGATTGGTTTGTTACTTCCTGGGCTAGCAATACTATTGGATAGTTTAGGATCCTAGCCCAGGATGAAGCTCAACATTACATTTCAATTAGATGTTCCACATAATGCATTCAAGGCAGCTTTGAATACATTACATGTTCAATTGTTTTTGTTTTCCCTGAGCAACCAGGTCATTGACAATAAATGGCACCTTTTTATATTGACCTTCTAGGACCGCCGAAGGATAGACATTGTGTATAACCATAGAGTAAGCCCTGCAATGTGATGGAATATCTAGGAGCGATAGGTATATTGTAGGTGCAACTATGTACTTTATTCTCTGTGAGGCCAGATAGATTGAGGCTTTAGCAATATTGTTTTGCCTTTCACTGTCGGATATTCTGTGCTTAATTATGGCCCTGGTCTGTTCTAATGGATTATCTGCAAACAAAAGCTGAAGGAAAGAAGGGAAACAAACTCAGCAATACATTTTCCCAACCAGAGTTAAGGATTGTTAAGTCGCTCGCTTAACAAAGCAGTCGGAGAGTGATTCAGCAAGAACACAACTTTATTCTTCAACTCGAACACAACTCCAACACGGATCAACATCTGATAGCCAGAACAGCTTTTACATTGCAGCTGTCCTGCTTTTAAACATTCCCGGCTAATATAACCACACCCACTGTACACATATCAACCTATGAGGTTGCTGAGATAAGGTCCAATCACATTCGTTCTCGCTCAGGGAGCTTGCTTGAAGTGATTGGTTTGTTACTTCCTGGGCTAGCAATACTATTGGATAGTTTAGGATCCTAGCCCAGGATGAAGCTCAACATTACATTTCAATTAGATGTTCCACATAATGCATTCAAGGCAGCTTTGAATACATTACATGTTCAATTGTTTTTGTTTTCCCTGAGCAACCAGGTCATTGACAATAAATGGCACCTTTTTATATTGACCTTCTAGGACCGCCGAAGGATAGACATTGTGTATAACCATAGAGTAAGCCCTGCAATGTGATGGAATATCTAGGAGCGATAGGTATATTGTAGGTGCAACTATGTACTTTATTATCTGTGTGGCCAGATAGATTGAGGCTTTAGCAATATTGTTTTGCCTTTCACTGTCGGATATTCTGTGCTTAATTATGGCCCTGGTCTGTTCTAATGGCATTATCTGCAAACAAAAGCTGAAGGAAAGAAGGGAAACAAACTCAGCAATACATTTTCCCAACCAGAGTTAAGGATTACATCAGAATATTGTACTGGAATATTCATTGATCTTTCAGGATGTTTACATTTTTAAAAATTATTTGCATGTCTTCTGGAGACTGATGGTCAATGGAAATGGACCCTCCATGCCCTTACTGTTGCTCAGAGATATATTACAACACTGGACAGAGGTGTTCACCTCCAGTGATCCAATGGACTGAGGACTGTGCAACCTTATCAACAGTTGAATGCATGGCATATAGAGGACAGTTGTATATGGACATATTTTTAGATATTTGGAAACTTTTTATAGATGCTTATCTGTAGACAACATCATTGTTGTTATATTTTGTTATATTTTTTATTTCTTTTCTGTTTGGGGGTTTCAATTAAACATCTTAAAAATTAAAAAGGAAAAACAACAACAGAAGAAACTTAAGGATTTTTTAAAGGCGGGAGGACAGGGAGGGGGGCCATGTACAGTCATGGAGATGTTTGTTTTGGGTAGTGCTTGCCTTTTTCTCTGAAGATAACCTGGACAGCAGCTAGAGCACACTTTTGTGCAAATAAATTTGTGCAAATAAACAACCAGGGCTAAGTGGCATGTAGGAGCTAGTGATAAATAGAGGCAATTGAATAGTTAGTTATTTTGTTGTTTGTAATGAACCTATTGTTATTATCTGGACCTCAGAAACCAGGGTGCAGTGAGGAATGATACTAAATAAACAAACAATTGAGTAGTTTAATATGTGGGACCTGGAGGCATGACATTAGTTGTTGTAAAAGAATAAATACTAATGGCACTCTAGGAGTTCTAAGAAGATGATTCCTAGATGGAATTATTTTCAGATATACACACAGAAATACTCTTAGCAAGCTTTTTTCTTTAGTATCTAAAGTATTGCCACATCTACACAGCACAATCTTCTTCTCTTCATTATTTATTCCAAATCCTGTAATTACAAACACTTCCAGCACCTCAAAAAAGAAGGTAAGATACAACATTTAAAATGTGTTCAGATCACATGATTTTCTCTTTGTACAGGAATGAATAGAAAAATTATTTTACTGAAGTAGAAAGGTTCTCCTTCCTTAGTGAATTTGGAATTATTCTTTCCTTGGCTTGTACAGATTGTCTTGATTCTTTTATTCCATTTTTTTTGTTATTCCTCTACAGCATTTTATCCCTGTAACTAATTCTGAAGTTGTGGCCCTTTGTGGGTAGAATCTGCAATGGGGCAAGGTAGGAAGCAGAAAAAAGAGAACCCCCTCATATGCAGTAGAATAATATTTTGAACTGTGGCCCCACATTTTCAGAAGAATTCCCCAAAACATTTTGGTTTCCCAGATAACCAAAATGGCATCCAGAACCTAATGAGAGCAACTCATGAGACTTCAGTAACCATTTTTGTTACCCCAGAAACTGCATCACCAAATCATTGAGTTCAGGAACTTGCTGGAAATAGGGGAGAGGGAATGAGTGGGCATCAGGAGTGTTGGGAAGGAAAAGGGGCTAAAATATGAGAGCAGAAACAAGAAATTGGATGGCGCAGGGGAAAGTTAAGAGAATCAAGTCTGTGTGTGGATTACATGAGCCTTAAGGAAAAAGGGCAAAAAGGATGGAGGGAAAATGGAACAGTATGAAATGGAAGCAAGGGGTACCAAATGGTGTGAAGAAGGTAAAGAAGTCTCTGTAGAGTCAGTAGTGGGGTGATGGGAGGGGAAGAGGATAGAAGTGGGAGTTAAAAGGAGGTGAAACTAAAGTAGATAGGGGAAGGAAGGACATGCTGTGGGAGAGTAAAGACCAAAGGAGACAGGAAGGGATGGGAAGCATAATGGTAGTGTGGGAAATAGAGAAATGCAGCTAAAAAAAAATGTACTTTTCAGATCCAGATACTAGGGAGCCAAAAAAATACCAGTATTCCTGATTCCCCAAGTTCCAAATATCAGCTTGGTATTCTGATCCTTTCCCCCTTCAGGGTGATAAAGCTGCTCTGAATAACTATTGACCAATTAGCCTCCTGGTGGTGATCAGCAAGCTTTATGCACCCCTCCTGCCAAAAAACCCTCCTGTGCTGGATTGAAGAGAAGATAATGGGTGATGAACCAGCAGGCTTTAGAAAGGGTCATTCTTGTGTGGACCACTGCTTCATGCTGGCTTCACTAACAAGCAAATATGTGCTGGATGCACCCTGCCCTTCGTATGCTGTATTTATCGACTTAAGAGGTGTCACATGCACGTCTAACCAAAAGACTATTAAAGCTAATAATGAATATCTGAAAACTCATTGTGTGTTAAGCTAAATAAGAAGGGATTTGCATCTAACCTATCCAAAGAGGTGTTCATTAGGGCTGTGTTCTCATGCCCCATCTATCCTATCTTGATTTTAATGACTTTGTGTCAAGCTTACAAAACACACCTACCCATGCACCGTGTCTGGAAAGTGCCCACACTATTGTACACTGACGACCTTGTCCTACTTTCTAGAACCCAAGTTGGCCTAAAACATACTATTCAGGCATTTATTGTCTACTGTAACAACAAATTAATGGAGATAAACTAGGACAAATCCAAAATTATGGTGGTCACGAAAACAACAAGACAAACAAACAAAAGATGGAAAATCGGTATGTATAAGATACAAGTGCCAAAAAACCCTCCTGTGCTGGATTGAAGAGAAGATAATGGATGATGAACCAGCAGGCTTTAGAAAGGGCCATTCTTGTGTGGACCACTGCTTCATTCTGGCTTCACTAACAAGCAAATATGTGCTGGATGCACCCTGCCCTTCGTATGCTGTATTTATCGACTTAAGAGGTGTCACATGCACGTCTAACCAAAAGACTATTAAAGCTAATAATGAATATCTGAAAACTCATTGTGTGTTAAGCTAAATAAGAAGGGATTTGCATCTAACCTATCCAAAGAGGTGTTCATTAGGGCTGTGTTCTCATGCCCCATCTATCCTATCTTGATTTTAATGACTTTGTGTCAAGCTTACAAAACACACCTACCCATGCACCGTGTCTGGAAAGTGCCCACACTATTGTACACTGACGACCTTGTCCTACTTTCTAGAACCCAAGTTGGCCTAAAACATACTATTCAGGCATTTATTGTCTACTGTAACAACAAATTAATGGAGATAAACTAGGACAAATCCAAAATTATGGTGGTCACGAAAACAACAAGACAAACAAACAAAAGATGGAAAATCGGTATGTATAAGATACAAGAAGTCAACAAATTTAGATATCTGGGAATTGTATTCCAGCCAAACTTAGCATGGTCCAACCACATTCAATATCTTAAATGGAAAATTGATTTAGCCTTACTAGTGTTAGGCTGCAGTCACACAAACTAAATAATCCACTTTCAATCCACTTTCAGTGCGGTTTCCAACTGGATTTTCACTGTGTGAACTGGCAAAACCCAGTTGGAAAGTGGATTGAAAGTGGATTATTTAGTGTGTGTGACCGCAGCCTTAAAGAAGGTGGGTTTTTTTATGTTCAAGTACCTCAATATGTGCTAGTGCTCCTGAAGGCAAATAAGACTGTAGTGATACCATGATGCTGTAGAGATCCCAGATCTGGTTCTTGGGTCTAACTGAACAACTTCAAAAACTCCAACAATTCTTCTGCAAAATGCTAGCTCCACCAGCATGTATTGCTTCTGCAGTTGTACAACTGGAACTAGGTCTCCCAAAATCTCATCGCTAATCTGGAAGGCTATATCCAGTTTCAAGTACCAACTATCAAACTCTAAAGATCTTCCAACCTTAACCACACTGGCAGCACATGAGCACTACTGATTAAAATGAAATGAAGCTAAAGATATGCAAATAGAACAACTGGGCTTACGGAAGCCAAAACATCTAACCAAAAAACCAGCAAACTTTATTTACAGAGAAGCTGATTAAACATGCCTGGGACACTCTTCAAAAGGATGCCAAATAAAAATGCTCCCTACTTCATCTGGGAATTAAATATTCTACTAAATTTGACCCACCTATATCTTAACATGCTGGCAATCCTAAAACTGAGGAGGTCATATGTGATCGCATGCGGTAATGTGTTTCCAACAGCCTAGATGAAGGGCCATTGTCTCAGAACACCTTCAGACCAGTGCTATTCAGCCTGCTTTCTGAAAGAACTTGACTCACCATCTCACATTTTCTTCTGTTGTCCAAAACACACAACAGCAAGGGAGAAATTCCTTAGAAAATGGATGCTGAAGTATTCAACATTTTCTGATACTACAAGACTACTCTTGAGCAGCCTCTGCAAAAACTGTATAGTAGATGTGGCAAATTTCTGTTTTACTGTGTTATTACTTTTACATTTCTTTTATGGTGCATGGCCATTGGGCTATTAAACCTAAATAAACTTGACTTTTTCTCTTCAGGATTCCAATAGTATTTGGCTCCATTATTTCTCATGGGGAATCTTTCCAGAGGGCTGGAGGGGCTAATTTAAAAAACCAAATTGCACCAAAATTGCAGCAGAACTGCTGGTGCCTGTCTTTGAAATAATCCCCACATTTCAAGTGAATTGGACCAAGAGGTCCAATTCTATGGGCCCTTGAAGAAGGAATACCCAGCCATCCTACATTGCTTGCTATGCGGGGAGGGGAGGGTGTCCAATGCTTTCTCCAGGGCAAAGAATAGCCAAAGACACAAGAGCAAGCAAAGTAACCCCTGGCCAAAAACCTCTCCAATCAAGCAAAACCAACAAGCCCAAAGGACCAATGCTTAACCAGATAATCTCAGCAGAAGTGCTGAACAATGTGGCAAGCCAAACACAACAAATGACCAACCCAAGAATCCACCCTGATGTTAAACCACAGAATCGTCCAAACCTGCTGAATAGGAATCCTGTTTTGCAAGCCTAACAAATGTAAAATCAGAGAACTTATGGCGATGTACAACCCAGAAATCAAAGGTAATGCTAAGTCCAGGAATCCATTCCCTTGCTCTAAAGCCAGTCAAATCCGTCTCTAGGGTTGTGGTGCTCATCTTCGTTTCAAAGCCGAAGAGCCAGCGCTGTCCGAAGACGTTTCCGTGGTCATGTAGCCAGCGTGACTAAACACCAAGGCACACGGAACGCTGTTACCTTCCCACATAAGTGGTACCTATTTATCTACTTGCAATTTCTTGCTTTCGAACTGCTAGGTTGGCAGGAGCTGGAACCAGAGGTCATTTCAGGGGGGATTGCGGGGATCGCAGTTCCCCCGGGTGAGGTACGGGGGGCGGGGCACATGACGAAGCCCCGCCCCCTGCTTCCAGCCGCCCCACTTCTGACCCTCATTCAGCCAGGAGGAGGCAGGAGAAGAGGGAGGGTAAGTTGCTTCCTCCCTGCCTCTCCCCACCCCTGCCTGCCTGGGGCCAGGGAGGGCCTTCACGGGGCTTCCTTGCACTCCCGCTGGCCTTGCAGGTCCACCGCTGGGCCCCTCATGGGGCTCGGCAGTGGAGCTGCAAGGCCAGCGGCGGCGGCCGCCCGTGGGGGGCGGGGTGTGTGGCCTTATGACACACTTCCGGTGATGTCAGGGTGTGTGGCATATGCTAATGAGTTATGCTAATGAGTTCCCCTAGCTCTTTTTCTACGAAACGACCCCTGGCTGGAACTAGAGACGGGAGCTCACTCCGTCATGCAGCACACTCGGGTCCCGAACTGCTGAACTACCAACCTTCCACAGCCTGCAGTTCAGCATCTTAATCACTTGAGCCACTGCAGCTCCTCAGTCAAAGAATACAATGTTGCAAGACCAACAAAACCAATTTCCAGGATTTTCCAGCACCCATTTCTGGTATTCCAGAAAATCCTGGGTATTATCTGAAGATCCAAATATATCCAGAGACTACTGATAAGGTGTTGTTTGATATATATTTGGATTAGATATATCCAAATGGACATCCCTAGTGAGGAAGTGAGATGAACAAAAGGGTATGGAAAGTTCAGAGGCAAGAGACAAGATTTCATATCACAGGACACAATATCCTTAGACACAATACTACATTATACAGCTAGTATAATGGGCAGGTCTGTTACAAGATGTGGATTTTTCAGCTGCCTAAGGATGGTTGTAAATGTGAGAATCCATTCTTGTGAAAGAAGCTTTTGTACCCTTTCCTTGTCAAGAATCCACACTCTCACAATCCAGAGAATTGTTGAAAAGATGGTCTTGATCTCATTTCATTCTTGATGCTGAGTGCTGCATAGCCAGGTGGAGAGCTGGAAAGCTGGAAACAGTTCCATCTTTTCAGCCACTGTCAGAGCTCAGTACTGAAAGCAGCTGCTGGATAATTCCCAGCAGTTGCTCTCTCCATCCTGACAGCAGGGGCAAACTCAGGACGGAGAAGTGACTCAGGTTCTACCTCAGGTTCCTTACCCCTTCCTCTGCCCTCTGCCTAACCGTTCTTGTCACACTCTTCTTCACCAACCTTAACTTTTCCAGTTATATGATTTCCATCTCTCCCAGTTCTTGGCAGATGTTTCTAGGCAGATGTTTTCCTTCCCTGTCCCATCCTTCCCAGTAATGTGCTTCCTTCTCTTCATCCTTGAGGCCAATCCCTACATTTTAGACTATTTTCTAGGGTTTTTTTGCAACCCCTTTCTTCCTCCTTGTATCCCCAAGTCCCCGCTCCTTCCTGTCATAGAGTCCTCTAAATCTCCCCTCCCTTCACATCTTCTGTCCTCTCCCTTCTCCCTCACTGCGTTGCACACACTGACTGTATTCCCATTACCTCTTTTTAAAGAAAAAAAATCTGACATTTTGGTGCCATTTGGTGTTGCTATAGAAGCCCAAAATGCCACTGGAATGTCATTGCACCCATATTGTTTACACTTGCACAGACATGATATTTTACTGTTTGGGGGTTGATCTTTTTTTTTTAACTCTTCAGACATTCTTTTTGCAAAGTTGTTTCCCCCCACCCCCCAAGTCTGAAGAATCATCTGCCCTATTCTGGCATGTCTCCACTGTATGGACTTTTTGATCTACACTGGAGGGCCAAGTGTCAAATCAGGCACTTCTTCTTTTTTTTTTAACTCTTCAGACATTCTTTTTGCAAAGTTGTTTCCCCCCACCCCCCAAGTCTGAAGAATCATCTGCCCTATTCTGGCATGTCTCCACTGTATGGACTTTTTGATCTACACTGGAGGGCCAAGTGTCAAATCAGGCACTTCTTAGAGGATTCTGCTAATTGAATTTACCAGTATATAACAAAAGAAAATATCAGAACTGGGAACTACAGATATGCATCCCTTGCTATCTACAGTTCACACTAACCTGCTCCTTCCCATTCAGCCATGTATTTATACTATAATCCCAAATTGCTGATCTCCAGAAATCATGTAATAAGTTGCCAGGTGCTCTTTTTCTAAAGACCATGACACTCATTACAGGAGACTCTCCTGCTGGGAGGTAACTACACTTCATTGATTTCCTTAGTTTGTTTTTGTAGATTAAAAATTTGCAGTGCAGTTTTAGTACCTCTGTGACACAGAGCCATTAAACCATAAAAGCTTGCAGGGGAAGGGGGGGTAAGAATCCACACACAGCATTTTAATTATATAGTGTCACATAAAAGGAAAACAAAACCATTTCAATGGATGTTGTATGTCCTATAAATCCCTTCTATCTTTCGAAGGGTCTACCTTTATCTCCCTTTATAAAATTCACAGAAATATCATGTTCAAAAGTCTTTCTTTCACAGAAAACCACTGAAAGAAATTGTATTTTTATTGGAAAGAAGATATAGCTTTTTATCTACTGTTTACAAAAGAAGTTCAGCCTGTGTGCATAAATGGAAGGTGTGGGCGGATTCTAAGTAGTGTACATTCCAAAAGATTCCTATGTAGTGGATGAGTACAGGATCACCTTACATCTGTGTGGAAATATGTCCTTTTGAAATAGAAACAAAAATATGACTCCACAGCTCACTGCAATGGACAGTTGTACAACTTTTTATTATTGCTGACTGCATTTTTATCCCCCAAGGAGATTAGGAGGCTCGCCCCTCCCAATTTTCACCTCAAAACTATGAAAATCATATTGAGAAAGAGTAAGTGGCTCTGGGACAGCCAGTGAGTTTCATGGCCAAGTCACCTCTAGTCTGACATTCATAAATTTCCATCTCATTAACCAAGTCTCCGGATTGTGATCTTTGTTTTGGAAGTCTTCTTCCAGAATATCAAAATATAATGTCTCATCAGTTTCAGAATATGTAAAATTGTAAAACAGCTTCTCTGTTCAATCCAATCCAGATTAGCAACATAGAGAGAGGCACTGTGTTAAATGTGTTACTGGTGGCCCATCTTCTGAAACTTACTGTAACCTAACAAAGATTTGGATTCAACAGAGAAGCTGTCTTACAATTTACATACCCAGGGAAGGATATAAATCGTATCTCTGACAGAGCAATTAGTAGATGTATCTGCATTTTTGTCATGTGAATCAATCCTGCTAGTGAAAGAATCAAGCTGAAGTCTTAGGCATGAAATAAATGCTGCTTTCACTATGAAGGAGATGCCATTTTAAAACCAATAAGTGAACTACTGTACAAAAAAGGGTACATCAATATGTCTGTTTCCATTTTGTGCAGCTAAAAGTAGCACAAGCACTGTGATGATGATGTGATCTTATTCTAACCCTCATTCAATGGTATCTACTTGCAAGTAAATATACATGTGTGTTTCCAGGGGAATGAAGAAAAACATGTAGAACTCTGTATTCCTGCACTGGTTCTGAATCAATCGCAGCAGCAGCATGCAATGCACAGAACATTGCAAAGGAATAGTATTCTCATATGCTTTGAGGGTAATGTGCACTGAAGATCCAGAATGAATGATCTTTTTTAAAGAAAAGTGGTGAAGACATTTAAAAGGTTTACAAAATGATGAGGAATTGTACAGAATAATGGCATTTGTTGGTGTTTACTACTGAATATCACACATAACAACAACACATACAAGTTTGTGTGGCAGTGATGAAACAACTTAGCCTTAGCCTTGATCTAGCCACATGCCTACTCTTTTTCCAAAGTGCTGCACATGATAATAACATCACACTAATGCGGAAAAAATTATGCTCTGGTTGTCGTTTGTGGCAAACACTACGTAAGCACACTACTAAGTAAGTGAAGGTCTTTGAGCATCAGAAAACGGTGTTCATTGCAATGAGTCAGTTAAAGCAAATGGCTGCTCTATTCTGGACCAGTTTGAGTTCACTAACATTTTTCAAAGGCATTCCTATATATTCTAAAAATGTAATCTGGATTGATGACCTTCCCCCAAGGGGGCACACCTGGTGTAACAACTAAAGCTAGTAATTTTATTTTATTTACTTCATTTATACCTCATCTTTCTTCCCAAAGAGGACTCCAAAAGCCTGCTTGAGAGAGTTGCTATTATAATAGAAGGTGGACATCTGTGCCTCCCCATCAGCTGCTACTCAAAAGAAGCGCCCAATAATGCCTCATGCCTTCTTTGAATTTTGTGCACCAAGGCAAACTTATCTCCTTGGCATTAATGCTGGGAATTCCAAAATCCTCTGGTTTATAGTTGTGCAGCATTTTTAGCCCATTCTCCAGATAACAGCCATAGTTCTGGGGATACACTTAGCAATGTTATTCCTTTGACTGGGAATTATCAGTCAATTGTGCCACATACAGCCTGCTCCGAAGCTTCCCATGATTATTCAGCATTATTACAGAAGAATCAAGACAGCAAAGGATTTAATCCAATAGACATGCAGCAGACCTCAGAGACAGGTAATGCACAGGAAGCAAATCTAACTCTGATTTAATAACATTTTAATTATGGGTTAATTATTTATTCATTAAATTGTTTATTCTCAACCAAAATCTCCTGTGTCCTTGCAAGAAAGCGGCACAGCTTCCACACTGCTTAAAAGATCTGACAGTATTATGACAGGGTTTATTGCATTTAGCCTAGAGACAAAAGGAAAGGATGTTTGTTTAAAACTCCGCACTTTGGCTACTGGTGTGAAATATGTCCTTAGCATTATATGTTGGAATCACAACTGGTGATCCCAGGGCTAACCATGGATATTTT
Organism: Gekko japonicus; assembly: GCF_001447785.1. Lineage (NCBI taxonomy): Eukaryota > Metazoa > Chordata > Lepidosauria > Squamata > Gekkonidae > Gekko > Gekko japonicus. Next base: position 271,569 of record NW_015172024.1, on the reverse strand, counting down.
GGCAGCAAATCCAAAGTTGTATGTTGTCCCCACCTTGCTCCTTCCCCAAACTAGTGCTGCACAGAGATGATTGATCAAGTCCTGTTCTTTTGGGGCAGGATTTATTGGTCCACCTGGCCAAATTTTTAGCAGAATGTGTTATGCTAGCACAGGTAGTTTTATGGCACCATTACAGCACTGCAAACCAGAAAGCTACCACTACTTTCAGAACTAGCTGTTTTTCATCTGTAGGAAAAGACAGGCTCAAAGGACTAAGATATCTGCTTTGCAGTTGGTTCTATCAGATTAAGCACTGTACTGAAAATGTGAAATTAATAGTTCCATGTTGAGCAAAGAGGAATTTCTGAATTCATTTACTGTTCTACAATACAATATCTTATTTCAGAACCTTAAAAGATGGCCTGAACGAATTACTGAGTCCCAAATCAGTAGACAAGATGAGATGCCATCTATACCTTTATTTTGTGAGCATGGGTTTACCAAATGTTTGTGACCACTGTGGTTCACTTTGGAAAATAAAGTTTCTTTTACAGTTCTGCCAAAAACAGCACTTATTTTATTTCTCCATATTAAGATGCTGGGAAAGACTGAAGATCAAAGAAGACGGGGACAGCAAAGGATGAGATGGTGAGACAGTGTCATCGTTGCAACGAACATGAAATTGAGCCAACTTCAGAGGACGGCGGAAGACAGGAGGGCCTGGCGGGAGCTGGTCCATGGGGTCGCGAAGAGTCGGACTCGACTGTGTGACTGAACAACAACAATTGCTGAAAGAATCAATACTAATTTTTGTATTATATATGAACCAATTAAATAAAACATATAAACACATAAACAGGAAGGAGGTTTAATAAAACATAGTCCAGGAATATTAACAAAAAAACAAAAAAGAGACACCTCTTTAAGGCAGTCCCATATAGAGTGCATTGCAGCGGTTGAATCTAATGTTACCAGAGCATGCATCACAGTGGCAAGATCTTCCAGTCTAAGAAGTTCTTCTAGTCCAGAAAGAGCTGCAGGTGGCTCACCAAGGAGCCCCTGGCCACCACTGCCACCTGTTTAGGTCCATAGTACCATCAAGCTACAAACCTGCTTCTTTAGAGGGAGTACAACCCCTTCCAGGACAAACCTTGTCTTACCCAGTAGCACCTCTGTTTTGTCAGGATTACATTTCACCTTGTTAGCCTTCATCCATCTTTAGTCTATAAGGTGCTTCTGGGCTCTTGCTCTTTTCTACTGCTACAGACAGACAAACATGGCTACCCTTCATTTAAAATGACACTTGTTCATGGTACTTTCCACAGCCTTTCTGGGATGTGCTAGAAGTGCAAATCAGCCCCAATCTCTATACTACCTCTCCCAGTAGCTGCAGGTAAATGTTAGAAAGCATGAAGGATAAGATGGAACTTTTCAGGACTCCACAGGACAGAGGCCAAGAGGCCAAGCAGCCATCCCTGAGTGCCACACTCTAAAATCTACCTTAGAGGTAGGACTGAAACCACTGAAAAGTATGTCTCCCAGTCCCAACCCTGGAAGGCAGGTTTACCAAACCATCTTGTGAAATAGCATTAAGATCCATCCCTCAAGCTTTGCTGTTTGTGCCCTGCCATCAGAGACAGAACTTTTTTTCAGTGGAATGCCCTTCCCCTAATGCTCACCTGTCACCTGGTGGGAGATTAAGATAGAAAGAAATTTACCTGACTGGCATTGTGCCAAGACTGTGACATCACTTCCAGTGCTAAATGGAACAGATGTCAACTCATCGCATGAGAGTTAATATTTAACAAAAACTCTATGATTTAACTATTAAGTTTTAGATGAATTTTAGAATGCCACACCTATCTGATGTCACTTTCGGGGTATGCCAAATGTGACATTGCAGTATTGGTTTGACACCAAATCACTGCCCCTGCCAATTCTGCCTTCCCCACTGTACTGTTGAGCGGTGCTGGAAAATGGTCATCCAGAGTGGGGAGTTTCATGCTATAGCTACCCTAAACCTACTCTATTGCTTAGTCACCAAGCCAGAACACTTCTATTTACCCAGGAATTTAGTTAAAGTGTGAGTTTTTAACATTTTTATAGTGTGCTCTTAGCCTGAAAACTTATTCTTTTTATGCTGCTTAATGATCAATGTTTATGCTCTGGCTGGGTTTTTAATACTAGGTTTTAATTAACAACTTTTTAATGTTTTAAATTATGTTTTATTTTGTAATCTGTCTTGGCCAGGTTACCCTGGAAAGGTGACATTAAAATGTTCTAAATAAATAATAAAGAATTAAATATAACTGATAAATGTCATACTAGTGGTATAAAATGATGACAATTGTTAGAAAAGAAACTCAAATGAACAGTATTGAAGCTACTGTCAGTATTGGTTTGACACCAAATCACTGCCCCTGCCAATTCTGCCTTCCCCACTGTACTGTTGAGTGGTGCTGGAAAATGGTCATCCAGAGTGGGGAGTCTCATGCTATAGCTACCCTAAACCTACTCTATTGCTTAGTCACCAAGCCAAAACACTTCTATTTACCCAGGAATCCCTAGCAGCTGCAAGTGGAGGAGTGGGAAATCAAACCCAGTTCTCCCAGATTAGAGTCCACGCACTTAACCTCTACACCAGACTGACTACTATTTTTTACTTTTCCTTATTAATTCTACTATGTGTTCCTGCAACAAATATGCTTTGTTACAAATCTAACGTGCATGTTGCATTCAGCTTGGCTTCCTATCATTGTAGAAGTGTCAAGAGGAAGCAGTTTTAAAACTATGTTGTAATACCATTGAATTGTTTCTCTATGATAGAGGATAGTTAAGTGTGTCAACATTTAATCTGTTAAAGAGTGTTTTACACAGAATCAGTATACAACTAATGAAGACACAATAACTTGTCAGTAGAGCAAATTGGATCTCAAAGATGTTACACAGAAGACGTAGCGAAATGAAGTATTAATTTGTTGCCAATTACCTGTGTGTTGCCAATTACCATAAACATCATCCTTCAAAGCAGCCATTTTCTCCAGGGGAATTGATCTTTGTCATCTAAAACCCAGTTATAATTCCAGGAAATCTCCAGCCCTCACTTGGATGTTGGCAACATTAGTTCCCCTGGAGGAAATGACTGCTTTGGAGGGTGAAGTCTATGACATTATATCTGTCTGAAGTCCCTCACTGCCTCAATCCCCACCATCTCCAGGCTCCACCCTTCAAATATCCAGGAAATTTCCAACCTACCAATGGAGTTGGCATTCCTATCTCCATGCCAGTGGAGTTGGCATTCCTATCTCCTTCCCACCCAACAGCCAACCTACCTGTATCTGCCCTTCCATCTTTTCATCTTTCCCCCTGCAGCTTCTACTGAGGAAAACAATGGTTTTTCTCCACAGTGGGGACTAAAGCAGTTTAAATTATTCTCTCCTCCTTTTTATCCACACAACAACCCTATGAGGTAGGTTAAACTGAAAGTATGTGACTGGTCCAAAATCACCCAGTGAGCTTCCACAGCAAGATGGGGATCTAAACCTGGGTCTAGCAAACCCTATTCTGAAGCTCTGACCATTATACTACACTGACTTCCATAGGGTGGCTCCTGTTGAACAGCAGCAAGCAGCCAGGCCTACTTGAGTCATGCAAGTCAGGTGGTATCAAGTCACCCAGAGGGTGCTGCTAGGCCTAGGTTTGCCAGCCTCCAGGTGGGACCTGGAGATCCCCCAGAGTTACAACTGAGCTCCTGATAACAGAGATCTGTCTCCCTATATAAAACAGGTGGACTCTGTGGCATTATATCCAGCTGATGCCTCTCCCCTCCCCCAGCTCTGCACTCCTCAGACTTCACCACAGAATCACCAGGAATTTCCCAACCTGGAGCGGGCAATCGTAGTCCCAGGCCTGCCTCCAAACCTCCTGCTCTTTAGCCATTCATACTGCAGGAGGAATCCTTCTCAATATGAGCTCCAGTCCTGCTTTTGCTCCCCCCCCGGCTATCAGCCAGTCTAGCTCTCACTGTTGATGTGGTGGGGGCTGGAGTAGGTCTCTGCAGCAGCCATTTCAAAAGGTATTGGAGGGGAATTCAACCCTCCCCAAGTCTTTTTTTTTTAAAAAATTGTTGGGTTTCTCTGCAGACCCATGGAGTCCCTGAGTCTGTAGAAAAACCTGTTGGGGGAGAATGTGCCCCCTATCTGTGGAAATGAGTATCTGCATGCAGAGGGGAGCATTGGGAATTAGATATATAGATCATTGAAGCAAGCTGCTGAACAGCTGTAAATCAGTCTATAGAAAAATTGGCTCCCTTGCCTTGACTGGCAAAGTGGATGTGAGACAAACTGATGGACACATTTATAATGACTCGTCAGTTCTTGAATCTGTTGCCTAATGTCAGGATTTGTGTGTGTGTAGCTTTTTGTTAAGGTCTACTTTGCTATTTGCTTGAATAGGAGGGTTTCCAGTTCTAGTCCAGCTTGAAAAAAATGTCAGTCCTACATAGAGAATCTAGTGCTGTAGCACTTCCTGAGAAAACACAATTGCTTCTGAGGAAAGTTATTTCCTGTGGTTTCATCCAGCTGCTGAACTGCACATCTAAATATTTCTTCCTCCCTTTTCGCAACAGACACATATTTGTACACCCCATTCCCACAAACAAAGCTTTCATTCCATGGAAATCAATACACAGTAGACAAGTAGACAAAACCCTTACATTATCTCTGTTTATCCCTCAGCCCACATGGGGGCAATAAAGTCGCCTTCAATACCCGTGAACCTGAGATCCTGCATAGTGAAAGGTATTGAAAGCTAAATTTGGACATGCAGAGTGATCAATTGTTTTTCTTTTTGAAAGTGAAGCCCTACAAAGGCACAGCAGTGTAGTTCTTCTGTCTTCATCGTTCTGCTCTACTTTTAACAGAATCCTATTTACAGTAAATGATGATGGATTGAAAAGGTTATCTCACTGAGATCACCACCTTTGGTGCTTGCCAGCTGAGTGGCCCACTAGGATGATAGATAGAGTACAAGTTTTCCCTAAATGTTCAATAAGTGAGAGTGAAATTGATGTCTTCACCCTTTCTGTACCTGCAGATATGTTAAGTCTCTGGGGGAAAAAATAAAAGTGCATGCTGCTGTGCAATTGTGGTGTGGTTCACAGTTCACAATAAGTTTTCTTGCTATCCACGAGGTCTCATGAGAACTTACAGAGGAGCCAATCAATTTTCCTTAATAAATAACATTCATACAGGAAGGTATGCAGCCAAGTGGTTGTTATTTTGATGGTTCTTTAAGGGTATAAAACACAGGGATTTACAGGAACAGTGTAGATTTCTGATGCCACATAACTTACAATTTTTCTAAGACTAAATTGAAATAGTATTTGCAGCTGCATGTTTCTATTATTGCAATTTCATGTTTGATTGATTTTTTCCCTAAAGGGTAACCTAAGATCAAGCCATTTCACTAAGCCTGCTAGTTAGGAGAAGGCAGTTTCCCCCCACTTCTCACCTTAGCTGTCGGGCTCAAACTGTTTTTCACATTATAGTACTACTAAAGACTTGATACCACCCCTTGAGCATTTTGAAGCTGATAATCATAATTATACTATTATAATGATACTATCAGATTGATATCGTCACCAGCCAAAACTAAGTTTAGCGCAGCACACATTTTTAAATAAAAATAAATGTCTCCTATCAGATCTGTTCAGATGAAAACTTATACTCAACTAGCAGTGAAGTCCAATCAGCTTCCATATGCAAAAGACCTTGAAACGCTGGGCGGGACTGCACAAAGCAGCCAGTCAACCCAGCCAGCGTCTTCTGAGTGGCAGTTCTTCCGGCCTAACACTAAAGGCGGGCATTTTAGAATGTTCATATAGAATGTTCTTACTCAATTATATATAAGGAGAGATGGGGGGGGGAGCCATGCAGGAGGCTGCTTTGGAATATTTGCCAGCAGTGTTGTGCTGGCCTGGAATCATGTGGCAGCTAAGTGGAGTCTGTCACAGGGAACCAGGAGTCAGAGATGGGGGTCATGAGGTAGTCCAAGGATCAGTACTGAAGTAGCAGTAACTAGGGAAGGATAAATCAACAATCCAGAAGTCTAAAATTCTGATGCCAGAAGAGCAGAACCTAACCTATTTTGAACTTGCAGTTAGAAGCTGGGGTTAGAGATGAATAAAACAGTAGGAGTGAACTGTATGCCAGGACCAGTCTTCTTCACAGTCAGAGCTCCTTACAATGCCTGGAACACCATGCTTGCAGAGTGGCTTAGCATAAACTGGTTTTTTTTGGGGGGGAGGAATCTCTAATTTATATGGAGTTGTCATATTGTTTTAAGTGAAAATAGCTTCTCAGGTGCTTAGGACCAGCAGTTTAATCTACATTAAAATATTATTTCATATGAGCAGCTTTGATTAGTCTCAAGTGAAACATTTCAAGACCACATTAATTTAAGATGTCATGTTCTACCATAAGTAGGTGTGATGAGGAGGAGTTGTAGTAATTAATATTCATAAAGCACTAACAAATGTCTGCAAGGAGAGAGGGACATAAAAAGGTTTTAGGGAGGACTTTGAAGGGCGGAAGACCTCTGAAGTATGATGAGCAAAAACACAACAAAAAGATGTGGTGCTCAGGGAGATGAGAAGGAATATTTTCTTGGGAAAGAGAAGACTCAAAAACTCCAATATGCAAGTTATTTTAGACTAAACAATAACACAAACTTCCTCATAAAAATCATCATTTAAGTCTTTCAAAGTACATAAGCAATACTTGCTATTGTGGAATCTGGGTGGAGGGAGAAGGGGAGGGAAACCATCCCTTTAAAAGATTGTAGCTATGAAAATTGGCAATTTAGGAATAATATAATCAGACAGGGATTATCAATATATTACAACCACAGGAGAAATGTGTGAAAGTCTTATTACTTGGTAAGACCTTAACCTTTGCCATCCATAAAAAATACATGACAGGGGGAAAATTACAACTCATGTTTACAGATAATCAAGAGACTATGTTGTACAAAAATCTAGCACACTATGAAATGTGCTCTGTGCTGGCTCTAGGTTGCAGCTAAACAATATGAATCAATGTTTGAGATAAATTTTGAGAGCTCAGTCAAAACGTGTGCATAAATTTCAGCCAGTGAATATAGTAGACCTATGCTGGTCTATCTCAGGTTCTTTGAATCTCTTTTATTTTCAAATTTTGCGGATTTTAATTGTTTCCTTATTTATTCTGAGATGTACTTGACCTTGGGTCCTTTCATGAGAAAGGCAGACTAAAAGTCTGAAGTAAATAAATAAACAAGAAAAGCATTTCAGTGTTTAGCTGAGTAGTTTGGTGTAGTGGTTAAGTGCGCAGACTCTAATTTGGGAGAACTGGGTTTGATTACCCACTCTGCCACTTGCAGCTACTGGATGACCTTGGGCAAGCCATAGTTCTGTCAGAGCTGTTTTTGAAAGAGCAGTTTCTGTGAGAGCTCTCTCAGCCCCACCTACCTCACAGAGTGTCTGTTGTGGGGAGAGGAAGGGAAATGAGTTTGTAAGATGCTCTGAGACTCTGAGAGCTCTGAGACTCTGAGAGACAGTTTGGTGTAGTGGTTAAGTGCACGGACTCTCATCTGGGAGAACAGGGTTTGATTCCCCACTCCTCCACTTGCACCTGGCTGGATGACCTTGGGCAAGCCGTAGCTCTGATAAGAGCTGTTCTTGAAAAAGAGCAGTTTCTGTCAGAGCTCTCTCAGCCCCACATACCTCACAGGGTGGCTGTTGTGGGGAGGGGAAGGGGAAGGAATTTGTAAGCCACTCTGAGACACCTTTGGTAGTGAAGGGCGGGGTATAAATCCAATCTATTCTCTCTTCTCTCATCCTTAGTTATACTTTTTGTGGCCAAAAATTTAGGACAACATGAGCTTATATTCACCTTGAACAAATAGTGTCCATGATCTCCTCTCACCCCCCCCCACATCATGTGCTGTATTTTACATAGTTAGCAGAAGTAATTTTTTTCTTTGCTAAGCAAATTTTATGCAGCTATATAAAAGTGAACGCAGGGAGATAGTTATAATCACATCTTGTTAGAGAAAGCATCTTTTATTGAAGAAAAAGAATCTCTGAAGTGCTCTATATTTTACTAGTGCTTAGAATAACTAAGGTAGGGACAGAAATTGCTTAATAAAAATTTATTGTCATATTTTGCTGGAGGTAGTTTATACATATTCATATTCATATACTTTTTAAGGAGTTTGCATTCTCCTTCATTATCTAGATCTCTAATTCATTTTAACTTCTATTAATTTCAGGAGAATTTTCCTCTTACAATACAACTCTTGTCAGACACTTGTATCATGAAAGTAAATGCCTTGCCAAGCTGACAGTTCAAATCAAACACTGACCTCTGTATCTCTTTATGTACATTCCCCTTTAGCCACCATTATAACTGACTTCTGCTTTGGAAATTAATTTTCTATGGAAACGTACTATAAAAACATTTCTGGAATCTTATTTTGTAGGTCAGAAATTCTCAGGAAGCAGGTGGCAAACTTTAAGGTTGGCTGCCAAACATTAATTAACTTTGAAAGCATGTGTTGGAATAATGTAATACGTAAATTCCGATGGTTATTTTTTTTTTTTGTTATATGAGCCTAAATTCATGAACCCTGAGTATCTTCTTTTTAAGTTGGTGGAAACTGAAAGGACCTGGTTAGCGACAGAACTACATTAACTGATGAGGAATGTGCTCATTTCCCCCCATTGCATTCATTTCCCAGATTTCAGCTTTCCTCACAATTAGTATTTCTTCCCATTCTTCTAAGATATTTTGGTGTTCTAAGAACATATATTAGTAGTGGCACTTTGCTTGGTGCCTGTGGTGCTTTCTTTTAGGAGCCAAGCAAAAACTTTTAATTAAAAGGCTGGGATCAGGGTTAAACACAACTTAAGTTGGGAAACTTATTTTAAGTTGTCTGTGGTCTGTTTTATGGTCTATATTTTTATGCTGGGTTGGATTTGATGCCCCCCCCCCCCCAATGCTGGAATCTAATATATTTTAATGTTTCACTTGTATTATTTTTATTTTGTAAGCCACCTCAGGCGGGTTCCTAGATAGGCAACATAAAACTTTTCTAAATAAATCTTGCTAATTGATCATCACAATAACTCTGTGAAACTCTTTAGAATAGCAAGAAATGTGATCCAAGGACACCTGCTGTGTTTCATGTATAGCTTTTTGAACCTGGAACTGTAACTCCCCTCAAACCACATAGACTTCCACATGTATAGCTCCAGCCTCTTCTGTGTTCCCTTGCTGCTTTTAATTTGAAGGAAAGATTCTAGAAATAAAATGTGAAGTGAGCAACCGCAGTGACCTCCTTCAAAAACTTCAAAACAGAAACATTCACAAAATTGAATAAGCCCCCCTTGGCATCATCTTTTGGTTTCTTGGATGCTGAAGCACCTTAACTAAGATAGACAGCTTAATTGTTTCAGATCTTTGGGAATCAAATATATTCTTTGTCTCAGCTAGGTATTTGAAATAATACTGTTTGTTTCATCATAGCACAAATACTTTCGAAGCAAGAAGGTTTAAAGCTTGTACATGTCTGGACAGAACTCTCTAGAAGCTTAAGTAATGAAATAAGGATGATTGGATCTGACAGAATGCCCAGTGGGGACAACATAAACTTACAGATAGAAGTAGGATTTTTGCTCCCAAAGAAGGGCAAACAAATAACCTGTCTTAAAGTATACTTGTCCTTCACTGAGAAAAGTCCCTGGGGATAGTTGTTTCACCTTTGTTAATCACATGCATAAGGATAACAGTTAGACAAGCAGATAACTGATCTTTATTGGCTAGAAACTGATCCTTTCAAGGTCTGAGCTATCATTGCATTTCCAGCAGGTCTAGTAAATATATTCTCAGATTCCCTTTATTGGCATTTAGTTCATCACTACTGTCTGTGGGATTACAAATTATTATTTTTCTCCCTAATTAGAGTCTCATTGACATTGTGCTGCTTCTGAAGGATGTTTTTTAGCATACCTATTTTTCCTGTCCTCAAAAGACATCTGGAGCAAGTTAAATTAGATTGGCATGAAATGGTTTCAAGTTTTTAAATTTCATGCAGTAATGACTCATGTGGTGGTACATTGGAAGAATTACAGCTTCTGACACTGAGTGCCACTGGTTTAGGGAAATAACCGGAGAGCATTAAGAGGTGGTGGTGAAGGCATCCAAGCTACTTCTGCTACACTGTGCAACCAAATGTTTGCTGGCTGTCCAGAAGTGTTTGGCACACTGTGGCTATGAAACACATATCAGGGAAAATCAAGAATAGGGAGGGAATGAGACTCAAAGGTAGAACATCTGCTTTGCATGCAGAAGATCCCTAGTTCAATCCCCAGGATCTTCAGGTGCTTTTTTTAAAAAAAAAGATCAGGAACTTGGTGATGTGAAATACCTCTGCCTGAGACCCTGAAGAGAGGCTGCCAGTCAGAGTAGAAAGTACTAACCTTGATAGACCAATAGTCTAACTCAGTATAAATCAACCCCAATATGTATAATAAAGCAGTGTTACCACCAATGGCCTGCCTTGTTGTTTGGGGAATTTAGCTATAGGGCAGAATAGTCCAGAGGGGTACAGGAATCACATACTACTTGGATACCAAGGTCTGGCACAGTAGGAAAACTCCAGATTTGAAGAGTAAATTAAATAGTTTTTATTAAGGGATTTCCCTAAGTACAAGCACACTAAACATTCAAAAGAGCAAGCAATACAGAACTAAGAAAGCAGAGGTGATGGATAGTGAATAGATGGGTCAGTTACTGGGTAATACAACCTGTCTAGATGTGCAGGGGTCCATGGAGATGAGATTATGGCCTAAACCCTGAAAGTTTAGGGGTGGACTGCCAGTTGGCATCACGGCGGAGACACACACTCTGAGGCCATGTGTTCACTGGGAAATAGACATTGGAAAACAATGCGGACCAATGGGCGGCCCTGGGGGCTGGTCTCAGGTGAGAACAATAGATTACCTGGGCCAATCCTGGGTCCCAGGCATGTATGATGCCAGTAGGGGCAGACCTTAGGTATAACCAATGAGATCAGAGTCTGGATTAACAATGGCCTTGATTCAATCAGCCAGATGCTGGGTGACTGTACTAGAGTTGTCCATTGTAGAACAATAGAGTGATCTGGCGTTTCCCTGGTACCAGGCAAAAGGAGTGATATTTCTTAATGTGTGGCAGGATGAACCTGAATGGCTGACCATTCACTAGACATGGAGAGTTATTGTTTCCTTGATAGGTCTGGCATAGGCGTAAGAATGGAGATAGGTAAAACAGAAGGATGGAAATATGCAGCACACTTCATTCATGACAATAACACAGACCAGAGGCTTTTTGTCCCTCCCTGCCTGTACATTTGACAGACAAAAGACTAGCCATTTGGTCAGTGGAAGATGCCTGAGGCAAGGGCAGAGACTTTCACATTCTAGTCCTCTTTGGACTAAGCTGGCAGGATAGATGGGGGGGGGGTGCTTGCATTGAGAATGCTTGGCAGTGCAGCCATCCTGGAGAATTCTTTTTGGCCTGAGTTTTCTCAGCCAAGATGTAGTTTTCCTAGCCTCCCAGCAAAAGCCACTGTTTAACCCAAGCCTGGCTTCATAGGGCACTGCTTGTGGAGGGTCAGAGGTCATTATGGGGTGTCTCTCTCTCAGGAAAGACCACCCCAGGTTCAGGGCTGATGAGGCTGGCTACAACAGGGATGAGACAACATTTTGCAAGCTTTCTGGATTGATTTGATTTTCTCTATTTTAACTTTTCTTGACCCTTTTAAACAATGAACTGATGAGAATTTATTTTTGCGTTATTTTCTTTATCCTTGTGCTGGATTTCCCCACATGAAACCTGCAGCTCAAGCTTTCCTTTCCATATTGTTCAAAATATGTTGAGTGGCCAGTAGTTTCACTGATGCTTGCTAGTTGCTACTAAGCTGTAAACATTCCTGTCCTAATTCTCTTACAACATGGAATCCTGATTTATAGCCATGAAATTGTGGGTCAATTTATAGGCAGACAACAGTGTGGTAGTTAATGAGGATGGTCTGTTATGTGCCTGAAGACACAAGCAGAGTCACAACTCTACCTGACAGTAACAGATGTCTTGGAAGAGAACCAATGGCACAAAGAGTGAAATACGGGCACTGCAGATGGGATGAGGGCAGCATGGCTGAGAAAGTCTAATACAGATTTGGCTTCAAAAGATCTGTAGTCAGGCTGACAATCTGGGAACTGCCAGGAGTTTGTGGCTTAATAATGCAGGGGAGGTTTTGCAACACAGTGAAACAATGAAAATGCTTTACAAATTTAATGCACCTGCTCATTTTACTATAAGATCCAGGGAACACTTTAGCAACAGGCATCTGAAAGCAAACCAAAATATTATTCCAGCTACTGGAAGGATAATAAGCAGGGGTATTTTTTCTTCAATTTAAGAAATTTAGGAAGAAGGACCAGAGTTTCAGTGGTTTAAATCTATGTATATATTCAGATTTATTCCAGGTGAGCATCTAGACCACCACATTTTGTTAATGTCTGGATTTGCAAACTGTGCATAGATAGATACCAGACCCCTTACAAAAAATTGAGAGCCACTGGTAGAAGAGTGCAGAGAGATCATTCCAGAGAAAGGCTGGCTGTGAGGGAAAGGCTCAGATTTTCATTCGCTTTCCCACAATTCGAATAATCCATTTCCAATCCACTTTCAGTGCACTTAAGCAATCATTTGCAAGTGGATTATGTTATTTCACACGGTAAAACCCAGTTGCAAATTGCATTGAAAATGGATTAAAGTGTGTGTGTGAAAGTGATAATTTGGACAGCAAGATCCAAAACAATTTATTTATGCCATAAACATCATGCCCCACTGACTCTGGTGGACTTTTTTTTTAATTACCTCATTTCTTTGAATAAAATGCTTCTAACTTTTGAGTAGGCATCCTTTGGATGTTGTACAAGGGATGTACAAAGGCCTTCCTCTTTGGCCTTTGCCTTCTGGTACCATCTATATTTATGTTTATATCTTCATTATTTAAAACTACAGCTGCGGTCACACGGCACAGTAGCCACGGTAGAGAGACGGAAGACAGGCGGATTATCCAGGCGCGATCTCACCGGCACATCTGGGAAGCGTAGTGCTCCCGTGGCACAACAGAGGCTTCCCGGCAAAGACGCGCTGCAAAAAACTAGTACCTCTGAGGTACTAGTATCTGGAAACCGTGGGGCAAGGGCGAGCGTCTGATCGCGTTTCCGGAGGTAGTTCCGGTGCCCGCCCATGTACCTTAGCTAAAAGGTTTTTTTCCCCAAGTCTCCACGGATGCGCAAAAGCACCCAACGGAGCATGCGCAAACGTTAGTTTAATTAAAAAAACCACACAACGTACGTCATGCAGAGAAGAGGAGAGCAGCCTGAGGCGAGCGACAAATAGATAGGGGGCAAGGGGGCAAGGCAGAAGATACAGCGGCTGAGATGAAGCCCAGAAAAGGGGGGCGCGGCGGCAGAGTAGGAAGTCTGCTTGGGGAAGGGGCAGTCAGGGCGGAGGGGGCTGTGCCATGCTGCTTTGCCCTCTTCGCGCGCCCCACCAGCCGGCTCCCCAGACTGTTGCCCTTCCAGAACTTCTGCCCACCCCCTGCCTGCCTCACCAGTGGGGAAAAAGCCGAGACGATGCCACACCGCCCAGTCGCCAGCTGGCCCCTCCTCTCCCCAGCGCCGCTTGGCCAGCTGTCTCTGGCAGCCCCCTCCTTGCCTTCCCTTACGTGCAGCCCCCGCTTCTTTGCCCCAAGGCCCCGCTTCTTTGCCGTGTGATCTACACCTCTCCGTAACCACGGGACCTCCATGGAACGGACCTCCATTGAACCTCCACGGGACCTCCACGGGAGGTCTGATCGTGCAACCGCGCTTTAGTTTTTCCCGGGGCAAACAGCCACGCTTCCCCCCCGCATTGTCCTGGCTGTGTGACCACAGCCTACATTGCTTTTATACATTGATTGGTACTCCCATAAAACATGGGTCCATAAAGCTTTCACAGTTGCTATAAAACAACAATAAAATAAAAATAATATGAAACAATATTCATTTAAATTGTGCAAGCAAACAAACAAGTAGTGTAAAGGAAGGCTGAAAGATTGTACTATCATTTTTTAAAAAATACATTTGCAAATTCATGCAATACTAAGACAACTGTCTGGAGTTAGGCCTTGCACAGAGGTGAAGATTGCCATTGATTTACCTTGATAGCTGGATAGCAGGGATCCAGAACCAATTTGCAGCTAGGGCTGCCAAGCCGCGGCGGGGGATCCGTGCATTGTCACAGGATCCCTGCCGCGGGGGGACAGCGATACGCGTTGCACCGGCGTCACCAGGATGTGACGCTATGCGTCGCTCTGGCAACAGGACTCCAAACAGCCCCGCTGCCAGAGCAATGTGTAGCGTCACATCCTGGCGATGCTGGTGCAAGGCGTATCGCTGTCTCCCCCCCGCGGCAGGGATCCTGTGATGACGCACAGATCCCCCGCTGCGGCTTGGCAGCCCTATTTACAGCCTATATATGGCCCTGCTGGTGGCTTTAAGCCTGCAGCCTGGCAGCTATTCAGCCATGGGACAGCCCCTTTAAAGTACTGACAGCACCAGAGGCAGTTGGACCTACACAGACTGAGAGTCAGTGGGGAAGAGGGTGGGCAAGAGAAACCTCTATCGTTGCAGCTGTTTGGCTCTCTGGGCTCTTGTGAAGCTCTTCTGCTCTATGAGAGCCAGTAGTGGTTAAGTGCGTGGACTAATCTGAGAGAGCTGAGTTTGATTCCCCACTCCTCCACTTGCAGCTGCTGGATGACCTTGGGCAAGCCATAGTTCTGTCAGAGCTGTTCTTGAAAGAGCAGTTTCTGTGAGAGCTCTCTCAGGCCTACCTACCTCACAGGATGTCTGTTGTGGGGAGGGGAAGGGAAAGGAGTTTGTAAACCGCTCTGAGAATCTGAGTCAAGAGTGGGGTATAAATCCTCCTCCTCTTCCTTGATATAGTCATGGTACCTGTGTGAGTTCAGCATGAGCTTCATAAAGGGCCAAAAGGTGGACCAGGAAGGAGTTGGCTGACACTTCCATGTGGCAAAGGATGGTACGGGTAGGAGAGGTGGGCAAAACTGGTGAGGAGAATCCAATCTCCTCTCTGGATTTGAGGTCTCTGTTTACCCTGATTAGCACATGGAATTCACTGCCACAGGATGTGGTGGCAACTACAAGCATAGACAGCTTCAAGAGGGAATTGGATAAACATATAGAGCAGAAATCAATCAGTGGCTATCAGCCACAAGGTATAGATAGGAACTCTCAGTCTGGGGCAAGTGATTCTCTGTATTCCTGGTCCTTGAAGGGGCAACAGTGGGAGGGTTTCTAGACTCCTGGCTCCACTGGTGGACCTCCTGTTGGCACCTGGTATTTTTGGCCACTGTGTGACACAGAGTGTTAGACTGGATGGGCCATTTGCCTGATCCAACATTGGCTTCTCTTATGTTCTTATGTTCTAATTAAGGCAACAGAAGACCTCCACTCAGCCAGCCAGGGTAGGGAGTCCCTGGTTCCTCACAAGGCTTATCTTCCTAAAAGTTAAAAATTGAACTGGCTCATGGGTCTCTTTGTGGAAGAAAACACACAAAGTGGATGATACTAAACATTCTGTTTGTTTTCAACAGCAGCCCAGTCCCATCTACTGCCAACTGACAGGTTGTTCCATATTGTGTCTTATAGTCAACATTTTAATATAAACGATCTTTTTCAAATTCCCCTGCAACAAACATTTCCTAGATATTTATAGCTAAATAGCCTTTAGCTAAAATATTCACTTTGCCCCATTCATGCTAAATGGCTGACACCAGTTAGTGTACTATTGCTGGAATTTCTACAAGTTGTCAACACTTCAGTTATGATAGAGTTAAACTGATGTTATGTGTAAACAGAATGTTACCTAAGAACATAAGAACACAAGAGAAGCCAATGTTGGATCAGGTCTATGGCCCATCCAATCCAACACTCTGTCATACAGTGGCAAAAAATACCAGGTGCCATCAGGAGGTCCAGTAGTGGGACCAGGACACTATAAGCCCTCATTATTAGATGCAGAGAAAGTTTTCCTGGACTGAGCCCGCTCGCGGGGAGGGTGGGGTATAAGTTTAATAAATAAATAAATAGAATGGGTGGCATTTAGTATAATGAAGTGATATGTCCATTAGCTGATCAATATCTTAGATTGAAGATGTGCTTATCCTGATAATTACCATTATGCAAAATTGGAGCACCAAAATCAGGGGAAGAGTTAGAAGTGTTTGACATGCTGGTTAGCTGGTTCTGCCACTGTTTTGTGCCAGGTAAGTCCAAAGTTTGATGTGCTTTCTAAAAGACTAATGTAGGCAAATAAATAAAGAATAAAAAATTAAAAACCCTCTCCTCGGCACGACATTTGCATTAGATTCAATTCATTCATAAGTTTTGTCTCCATGCAAGGTTCAAAGTCAGTCTGAGAATTGGTTGTGGTGGTCAGTGCTGTAAAGTCACCACTGACTTATGGACACCCTGTAGGGTTTCAAAGGTGGGCTGTCATTGCCTTCCTCCGTGTCATGACCTTGCTATTCTTGGAGGTCTCCCATCCAAATACTAGCAAGGGCTGACCCTGCTTAGTTTCCAAGATCTGATGAGATTGGGCTAGCCTGGGCCATCCAGGTCAGTCTGAGAGTTAGTGTAGTGCAAAGTAAGGTTCAAAAAACTTGGATTCAAGACCCTGTCCAGTCATTAATTTTACAGGAAAGCCTTTAACTAGTCAGACTAACCTTTCTCACGATATTGGTTTAAGGGTAAGGTGAACGTTCAGAACCATGAATACTACTCTTAATTTCTTGGACAAAGATGGGATAAAAACATACTAGATAATATTTGAAACAATATTGAAACAAAAGGTTGACAGGTATATGTTTAGGATCTAGGTCTCTATGTTTTTCATTGATTCCTCTTAAATATAAG